>NC_051158.1:41646613-41760141 GCF_013339745.2 Dermacentor silvarum | reverse complement strand
TAAGGTTCTCTCCTTATATAGTTAATTTTGCCGCGCACTCTTGCAAGTAAGACAAAAGTTACTGCTGACATCTTATACAGCGTGTACCATGCAATATACGACGGGTAACGCCAATCTCTATTCAACATTTTACCGTAGGTCTGGGAGGCATTACTCGAGTAATTTGCTAATAGCCTCTTTTATTCGTAACCTTTCTGGTGAGGCTATTCTTGGTCTCTTTATTTTAGAGTGGGAAGAAACGCTGACCACTTAGGTAGTGATTGAGTCTTCCGGGACTAAGAAACAGAAATGTGGATAAAGCTAGCCGAAAAACGAAAATGGCCAACATCTGATTGATACATGATTCAAGGTGTAGGCACTGTATTGTTCCTGACAGCGTTGCTTGTTATTATACTAAGTTATTATGCGTGTTTAAGAGGAAGAGACAGTTATAGAAAGCAAAAGAGGCAAAGGCATGGAGATTAGCCATGGTCGAGCCTGCTTGACTACCCTACACATGTAGAAGAGAAATAGGGGGAAAGTAATCAATTCATTAGCAAGTCTTTTCTTTCCCGACACCAATTCACAATTGAACAAAATTTCGTGAATCAATGAAACTTGCGAATGTATTACATGCCTATTGAAAAAACCGGTATTCCCAATAATTATGATATAGCAATAACAACATATGATATAGGTGAAAATAAGCTTTTTATATCGGATCGTATACGTTCTATATCGGGTATTGCATATCTGAGCTCTGGGGCACAGGGGTTTATTCAATACAGACAGTTTCGTTAATTTCCAAGCAATGTTGTTTGATGAGTGTCTAATGGTTTATTTTTCATATAAACCCGTTATGTTGCTTTGCACATGCCATGCGTTTTTGTTTTTGTATAAATTAATCTCCTCCTTGCAATGAAACCTTAATGGCGCTGCCACTCCTTAAAAATAAAAACACATCTATACCGATGGAAGCAGGGGACTCAGTGTGCGCGTACCCGAAGTGTTCTCGCACGTGTAGCCACAAACAATTCTACACAGCACTCGCCTAGTAACCTTGAGCTTTAGCTCAGGTTCAACTCCGAGGCCACTTATTCAAGTACACTTAAAACGCAGGTCTTTTTTAAGATATACCCTCGATCAATTTTAATCAAATATGTTGAATTTCAGAAAGCAAGTTACATTCTAGTAACTTTGATACAGAGCCTGTATTTTTTTTTTGAAAGAATTGCCAAAAACCGTAAGTTTCCACAAATAAAAAAAAGAAGCATGCAATTTACAAATCTGGAACTCTGCATTTCTGTAAACGGGATTAGTTAAGACATCCAAAGGAAACAAATTGAATATATTGGTTTGTGTCTGACGTGAATTTCTTTCAACTTTTACAATGGTTGGGCGAAAGCCTTAGTACTATATAACACAGATTTGTGGTATATATTATCAGATTGTTGTATATTACATCAATTTTGTCCCCTTCACATGTATTATTCAATGCGGTTGGCTGAATTTTCACGTTGTTTTCCATTACTGAGTTACAGAGTTGTAATCTTCATAGTTTCGTTTATGGAAAGTTCCTTTTTTCAGCTATTCTTATTGAATATCAGCGGCATACATCGAATATTCTCTTCAAGCAGTCTGTAGATTTGAACTTTTTCTTTTAGATGCAACAAATCTGATCAAATTTAATGCAGTAATTGCAGATGAAAACGATTTCTCCTTTTTTCATGTACTTAGGCAGGAACTTCCACGGTAAAGCTTCCTTTAAGTAAGAGCATGGCGCTTTGGTGGCCTCGTACAATCGAAAGCTGTTCACCCATAGTGCCGGTGTCTTTAACACCGAGAAGAGTCTGACAGCTGTAACTTTTGGGCTCCTATCAAAATTCGCCGAAACAGGGAGATCACCATGGATGTTCTTCCTCGCCCGAACCAATTGTGTCTTGCTCATTGTATACTTAGAAAGGCAAAAAAATGCATAGTGTTGTGGGCAAATGTCCTTGCACACGAGCGTCTGGTTTTCACAAACACTGCGTAAAATTACGAAACTTCAAAGAAATGTAAAATTAACCCTATTACATTATAATTTAGCAATAAAAAGATATTTCAGCTAGCCAAAATGATCCACTGGGTGAATGAAAACACGCATAATTAAATGTTGTACAGCAATATGACTACATATATAGAACAAATTTGCGACTGGGACTTTTGTGAAACTAGCATGAAAATGTGACAACCTTAAGGAAGATTTCAACTAATACAACACGTTTGTGCGCTTTCGTCATTTTCAGAAAAATATTTATAATTATAGTGTCTATGCTTCATGTAGAATTACAGTGTACTGATCATCTTCCTTCAACTGTTTTCATTTATAAATTCCTGGAAATGTCGCTAAAGAAATAATAAGCCTCAAACTTATATTCTGCAGTCGGTAAGGTATTGCTTTCTGTGGTATATGCAAGAAATTCTGTTCCAATCGTACGTCGACATGATCCAAAGATTCCTTTTAAACTCTAGAATCACGTAATTGTTTGCATATAGCAACAATTTTTGTTGGCATATAGCACCGACAAACTGACCAAATTTAGATTAGCACCCCATGTGCATTACACCACTGTTCCTTTATTTTTCTTTGTGAGAAGTTCTATCACGCAGGTCTTTAATGCTGTTTATCGTAGTTATTACTTTACTTCCAACAAATTACATTTCAATTGGCGATGTACTAAATGCAAATATAGAATGTCGTAGTAGTATGTCCCACATTCCTGATTATTCACTACGATTGCAGAAAGTACAAAGGATGATGATAGAGCAATCGTGGCGAGCCAATGCCTTACCAGAAAGATCCCAGCTTGCATATGCTACGAACCAAGTAAACATAAATTGAAGCAAGTGTCCCGAGCCATGATTTTCAAGCACGGTCTTCAATCGCGTCAATTCCGGCAATCGTAAATTTCTGCCGCAGAAGAAGACATCCAAAACGCCAGCGGGAGGAGTTTGCGGCGTTGTCATGACGACCAACTTTGAGCAGAAACGAGTCTCCGGGGGAACAGGTTACAACGCATTCGCGCATGAAATTGCCGCCGTAGGGTAGGCGTCATGAGTTTGTCCCAGTCACACTTTTTTTTAAACTTCTCTGCGAACAAAGTCGGCTAAGCAGTTTTAGGCCTTTTGTTAGCCAGAATACCCTCACAAAGTCCCGAGGGGAATGTTTCTCGTTCAATCATAAGGTTGGTCGTGGTTGTATGACAACAATAAAAAAAGGCATGCACTTGTTGGAAGAAAAAGGAAGGCGGATGACACACGAGATTACAGAAGTGGATGACTCAATAACACCACACGTGTGGTAATATAAACCTCAAAACTGCCTTTCTTCAGGCGCCTTCGGTATTACGGAGCCTAGGATGATACCATCTTATTGGTTCTAAATGCGTTTTCTGGGCTCAATTCAAGAATATGTCTGTTCATAACTGCCGTTTACCATTGACAGGCGGCGTTCACTTCAAGTATGTCGAATATCGCGGTATTTTAAGCAGCAGCTTTTAAGACGAAGCTTTAGCTCGGGAGCTCATGTAGAAATGCGGGAGGATAATGAAATTATTCTGCTCGACATCTACTGCACTTAGTATAATTTGCTTTGTATCATTTAGAATCAAATTAAATTTAGCGATTGTATGCAGCACATGTTTTACTCATGCCGCTAATTATTAAAAAAACATCGCGAACACTGTGCGAATGCTACCTAAGTTGTAAATTCATATACCAAATTTGTCTTCACTATATGCTCTGACAATTGCATCTAAATAACTGTGGTATCTGTTTTGGTACAGGGTTATAGATTACATAGTGCTTCAATTTTTTTTCAAGCTTATAAATTTACGGCAATTTTTTATAAAACGTACAAGACCCTAAAACAATATTATGCTATCTGAAGTTGTAATAATTTACCTTTATCTCTCAAATGCACCTAATTCTACTTAAGTTGACCAAGCGGTTGTAACACAAGTACATTTCGGGTTTACATGCATTTGAATAAATAAATTGCAGTTGGCCCCGAGCTAAATCACCCAAACCACGATACTTCATGCATTTTGGCAACCGGCCCCATCAGAATGGGACAAGGAATCAGGCTCTCGGAATTGTGCTCAGTTGAGTAGAACGCCATTGCCACTTTAGCTGTGCCCCATTACCAGATTCATCCGCTCTCCCATTTGTACGTAATTGCGCAGAATGTTTCATCAGTGCAGTTCCCACTTCGCAGTTTATGTCGTGCCCATTAGACGAAGCTTGGGTCGCTCGGTGAGTGCAACTGTCTATGTCCTACTGGACACGTGCCGAAGTACACGACGCGTTGCTTGATGCTGGCATGCTGAGTAGGCAATAGCTTGGGTCGCGGGATACGTGCGAATCGGTAGGTAGCAATTTTTTGATCGGTCCCTCAGAACGGTGACGTAACCCGGCAGCACAATGGGCTTGAGACGCTTCAAATTTATTTGTATATGCGTCTTACGTCTCTGTTCATAACCTTGCCTCAGCATTCTTGCCTATACAAACATGCTGCATCCAGTTTTACTGGTGGCAAAGAGAGCTAACAGCTACTGGCAACGAGGCTGTGCTAGCGCTCTCCTCAACCTACTGCTAACTTAACGTAACGCTAACTTAAACAAGCTTCGCGGAACTTATTTCCTGACGTTTCGTTCGATCTGCATTTTCTTTAGAATTAGTGAGACCATCAAACGAAATTGTAGTCCCGAAAACTTTGTAAGGCGACGTGCAGCCAGCCACAGAAGCCTACTTGATAGCGGTTATACAGTTGTTAAGACCAGCTCTTCAACGAGAATAGATCACTGCGTATGTCCCAGAAACTGCTTGATATATAGAAAATTTGTAACCGAGGCTGTGCTCTGGTTTCACGGGTATTCTGTTTTTCGCAAACACTGCATCTCGCAAACCTATGTGAACGACGATGACATTTTAGTTGATGTATTCGCATAACTTCATGGCATTCTTTCGGATAGTGAAACTTTGTAAATTGCAGCACACTTGAGACATCTCTTTGTTAAACCGTCCTCAGGGATAAAGCGTTCACACCAAGTAATGCTGACGGCGACTATCTCCAGTCCTGAAGGAAATCGAATATTGTAGCTTAAAGAATTGTCTTTCCTTCGGGTGGCGCAAGAGCCCGGCCCATTGCGAAAGCAATATGTCAGCCAACAATACGTCATATGATGAAATGTCAGCGGTATATAGCTTTGTCGAAAGAATCGGGTCAACACCACCGTGTAACTGAAACACTGAAGTCGGCTCTTGTATTGGTCCGATGTTAAAGACTCTCGCTATATGAAGACATTTCCTATACACGCTGACCAATATTGCAGTGTTCTCAAGTTGCTTTGCAACGACGCCTTTCGGCTGCAATCGATACCTAGTCACGTTCAGGATTGAGCAATTCTGTGGTGTGATGAAATCTCGGTGAACTCCCGAGAACTCTCACGTCGAGTAGCATGGAGGAAGCAGATATCAAAACGTGATGGCATTTCCGACATTGGTGGTTCATTTTAAAAGAAAAATTACGGTTACGGTGGCACTGACGTAATACAATGAGAAAATATGGAGATAATGAGAGATGGCCATGCGTCTAAATATTTTGTTGTGCAACTGTATATGACGATAGGAACTAGCTTTTTGATGGCTGTAGCGTCCCGATTCGATTTAGAAGGGCAGAATCAGAGCGACTAGATATGGCTGAGGCACCAGATAGCGAGAAACTGCTTTCTGGAGAAAGATTTATGAGGGCTTTACGCTGAGTATGACTACCTTTACTCAATTTCAAAAAATAGAGTGCCTTGGCGTTCTGGTTTTGCAAGGGGCTGATGTGAAAAGCTCTCGTGACAAGAAAGTGGCAGTATTATACTGGTTTACGTGGAAGCCTTTTTTTTTCTGAGCTACTTATCCTTAGGTTCCCATTTTGTAGCGACCATAGGTGCCTCCATGTTGAAATCCTAACAAGGCACCCATGCGTTCTTTAGTTTTTCTCGGGATTCTGAGATCTGGAAGAGTTTGCAGAGGATTCCAACTTTATCTCCGATAAAAAAGAGAGAAGTTCTATACTGTTCTTTGTACGGTGCACCGTAGCGAATAAAGACGGGGCGGTTGCCATGGCGACAAATAAAGTTCTATCGTCTGCAGCTTCGGTGTTGCAAAAATAACCATTCCGTCGACACCGTGTATTAGATAACGACTAAGAAAACAAACAGCCCACCATCACCGACGGATGATAGGGGGTCACATCCTGCGAACCGGAGAATATTCTTTTGGTCTGTGTTCAGAGTACTCAAGCTAAGCCAGAAAAGCATGTTGCTTTAGAGGCAGTCACTGAAAAGTAATTGGCTGTGAACCAGTGGAAAAACCGCTTTAAGCTCGCTGTTCAAAACGAAGTGCTCCCTTCCTGTCTCAACTTTCTGAGCGGATAGCCATAAATACATTCGCTATCCTTCTTAAATTGCAGTATTCTCTGCAAGGTATAACGAGAAACCAAAACGGGGTCAGTGTAGAGCTCTGGTTTCCGCATTTATTCTTGTAATTATTAGAAATTACTCCAAGTAGTTGAGATATGCCACTGGTGCGCACTTTTGATTCAGTGTTATGCACGTTTACCTAGTTCGTGAATCACAGATTTGGAAATTATATGAGATCTTAGACCTGCAGTAGGTATGGCGTTCAGCTGATGAGCGATAGGTACCAAGTGCGACAAGCCATCTCAACGCGGAGGAATCCAAAAACGCTCGTGCGTAGAACATTTCGTACACGCTAGAAAACTACAAGCAGTCAGAATTAATCAATCAATAGTCTTCCAGTACAGCGCGTGAACATTGTACTGCTTTAGAAAATTAAAGTACCGTGCTCATCATGCATTACTTCGTCTTATATCGCTGTATTTAAGTAATTATATTCGCAATTAGCATTTTCAATGACACTACATAATCAACAATGGTACTATTTCGTTGCTTGAGGGGGCATTTAACGCAATGCATGTGTTAAAGTTACCGCTATTTCCTACCTTATGTAGTTTAGTTTCTCTTAAAGATCAAATAAACTAGTAACATACACAGAGCATGTGTACTTGTAAGGTGAATAGCCGGCAATATAAATTCCCCGGTTTTCTGGTATAATCGCAAAACCATTTTATTCACAGGTTCCGACACTTCGAAAGCAAGGCTGGAAGGGTTGTGATACCGGCATTAATTGATTGATTGATTGATTTATTGATTGATTGATTGAGTGAGTGAGTGAGTGAGTGAGTGAGTGAGTGAGTGAGTGAGTGAGTGAGTGAGTGAGTAAATGTGAGAAACAGTAAATGTAAGAAATGCGTTAGCCTTACGTCTCCCCTCTTTGACGCCCCGGATTCATGATTTAAACCACGTTCTACAAATTGCAAAGTTCTGCACTATATATACATATACATACAAACACATACACGCTCTTCTAAGCTCTCTCTGGTATTGGTTGATTCCCGTCTCTACCTCACCACGTCAGCGGCTTCCCACACTTCACCCACACATACACTTATTGCCAGGTTAACGATCCTACTGCTAACGTATTCTGTAACTCTAATGGACCACCGGTTGTCCATCCTACGCATTACATGGCTGCCCAGCTCCATTTTCCCCTGTTAATGTCAACTGAAATATCGGCTATCCCCGTTTGCTCTCTGATCCACACCGTTTTCTTCCCGTCTCTTAACGTCAGGCCTAACATTTTTCGTTCCATCGCTCTTTGTGTGGTCCTTAAATTTTTCTCGAGCTTCTTTGTTAGCCTCCATGTTTCTGCCCCATATATTAGACCGGTAGAATGCAACGACTATACACCTTTCTATTCAACGACAGTGGTAAGCTCCCAGCCAGGATTTGGTAATGCCTTCCGTATGCATTCCAACCCCATTTTATTCTTATATAAATAAAACTGCACAAATTACAAAACATAGTTGCAAATGTTGAAAAATCGCTGTGAGTGTAGGTATTTTCCGTAAACTATTCCATAGTAAAACGCTGCCGTACTTCGTTCTTTCGTTTTGTTGCGTGTGTAAGTTGCGCACTTCTTTTGTTTCTTTTAAACTGCTGGCACGTCACAGTCATGGAGTCTTTGTGGCGTGCACCATTTCTGTACGTTTCTTTGTTTGAATCGCTTCTGAACACCCCTAGACTTCTATATCACTGGAAATGTCTCTCGGCATCAGCGACACCACATTTCAAGCTGCTCGACTGCCCATCAAATGTGTTGCGACACAAAAATCTCCGTGAAGCTTGTCTATTACGTCGTCACCTTTTTTTTTTTCGCATTGTCAAGTCTTCCACACAGACAACAAGCTTTCTCCTATCTGTCACAGTAAAAGCGCGGATTTTCAATTTGGGCCTGTCCGCATTTCTGGCACTTGCTGTATCTTTCTTTATATGATAATAACCAACGCTCCTTGCTGGGAACGCATTCCTGGATGCTTTTGTACGCACTCTCGGGGCCCACGGGAATGAATAGTTGTGAAAGGAGAAACAACAACGCGAGTGAGAACTCGACGCTCGCTAAGGTTTTTAGCATAAAATCAATATGGCGTGTGCCTTCTGCCAGAACAAAAACGTATGGCATAACGCCCTGTCAACGTCGTCTGCTCGTCGCCTGCCGATTTGCTTTCCTGTTCTTATCGGACATGCAGTGCACTTGTTTTACTCTTCGCTAACACTCCATTCGTGTATAGAAGTGGGAAGCTTTCTTTTGCACGTGCTATGCATAGAGCCGTAGAGTTGAGAGAAGAAGAAAAGGGCAATGTTTCCGGTTCTTACGCGACAGGAAGCCAGTAACACGAGGGCATGGCGAGTGCTTCCGCATAGGGGCTTTCGCTGTTATTGAAGCAGAACACGCACACGACTCGCATTTCCGTGTCTTTTGTTATACGGCTGTGTGAATGCGACAAGAGAAGTGACAAAGTGTGCTAGTGCTTTGGCCGACGCAATGAAAATAAGCTCACAACGAAGATGTACTTCTTCATTGACTGCTACTTTGGATGCGAAGCAAGGATCGCTTTCTTTGTATCTCCTGATAGACGAAGCGAAATATAACTGGGAGACGGTTAACAGCACAAGCGTCCATTCTACTACGTTCATTCTGCTATACCATATTGAAAAAGCGGGGCATGGTCAGAAAAAAAAGGAATGAGAGAGAATAAACAATGTGCGCGCAATGCGAGGCTTTGCAGAGCACAACTATACAGAGCATCACTCAGGCCCAGTGCGGTAAAAAAATGTACACCGAGGTTTCTCGGCCCTACAGACAAAGTAATTCACCGACGACAGGCTGGCAACATGTTTTAAGCATGAAATTCTTTTAGCTCCCGTTGTCGGTGAGCTTCAAGAGAAATTGAGCCAAAATTTAGAGCCGTTTTTCGGGCACTCAAGACGAGAACGAAATGAAAACATCCGGGCATCGTTGCGAAATAAAAACAATATCATCTGGGCAGCCAGTAAAAAATTATGAAAGTGCGGTCTCTGGCTCCCAACCCCTTGTACAGGACCGCATTACATACGCTAGTTACTGCCCAAACAAAAAAAAAAAAAAAAAAAAATACTGCTTCCAATTTCTTTCTAATGTTTGTTCACAATATCACTTAGGCTGTAACTTCTAGTACGCTGAAGTTTAATTTGTCATTTCCAATACCGACGTTCAAAAGGCAGATACAGTGCCCCATACACTTAATTGTAATCTTCTGGCACTAATACAGTGTTGCCTGTGCCGTTTTCAACGTCAGCGGTCCGTGAGTTCCATGGCGCGGGTTTTGTGCCTCCTCCTTCGAGAGATGGCGCTGCGCTGCGTGGCCAGGCCGGTAGCGTACGGCGCACCCCGGATGGTTATTTAGCCGAAACGAGGCGTCAACGAGGTTCGGTTCAAAGCAGGTTCATTTCGGCTCAGTAAGGTTTCAGGCCTGCGTCGCGGCACCAATCTGCTCTGCCGGTAGCCATTTCATGCATACATCTACTCTCGATTACGAAAGAGCCAGCTTTTTTTTTTCTAGCGCCTTGATCACGTCTGGCCTAAACAGCAGGCGGTTACACACATTTTATAGCTATATACCGAATTTAACTATTTAGTGAAAAAGTCAGTTAATCTCGGCTTTTACTTCACGGAACACTTCAGTAGGTGGTGCAAGGCTACGATGCAGTTTTTTCTAATCTTGTGGATATTCGAACGACCAGTATTTCAGAATGATGACTTGTCGTACCGGTTGGTTCTTTGTACGCGTAGAACCGTGTGCGTGTTATGGGGACGAATTACAAGAAATGATTGAGGACCTTAAGCGAGAAAGTTTAAGAGTGGGGTTGAATATTATTATGCAGAAGACAAAGATAATGTTCAATAGCCTGGCAAGAGAACAACAGTTCAGGATTGCCAGTCACCCTCTAGAGTCTATAAAGGAGTAGTTTATCTAGGTCAATTACTCACAGGAGACCCTGATCATGACAAGGAATTTTACAGAGGAATAGAATTTGGTGGAGGGCATACGACAGGCATTGCCAAATCCTGACTGGGAGCTTACCACTGTCGTTGAAAAACAAAGTGTCCAATCATTGCATTTTACCGGTGCTAACATATGCAGCAGAAGTTTGGAGGTTAACAAAGAAGCTCGAGAACAAGTTAAGGACCACAAAAAGAGCGACGGAGCGAAAAATCTTAGGCCTAACTTTAAGAAACTGGAAGAGAGCGGTGTGAACCAGAGAGCGAACGGGGATAGCTGATATTCTAGTTGACATTAAGCGGGACAAATGGAGCTCGGCAGGCCATGTAATGCGTAGGATGGATAACCGATGAAGCATTAGAGTTACAGAATTTGTACCAAGAGAAGGGAAGCGCAGTCGAGGACGTCAGAAAACTAGCTGGGGTGATGAAATTAGGAAATTTGCAAGTGCAAATTGAAATCAGCTAGTGCAAGACAGGGGTAATTGGAGTCTTCGTCCTGCAGTGGACATAAATATTGGCTGATGATGATGATGATGATGATGATGATGATGATGGCATGTAGTGCTGTTGCTTGGCAATCATCTAGGAGAACACCCATATTTTAAATGGTCGATTCATTCCTCGTAACGCTTCGCAATATTCACAGGCGCGGATGCATAATTTATACATACGATGTACTCCGCATTGCATAAATATGAACGATAACTATACATGACACTTTCAGCTAAAAAGCTTGATGATTTTCATTCAAATTGTACTGACATAGCCTTTCGCACAGGGTTCCGATTAATAACCCTTTTCCGGGCATCCCTTGCATGTTATGTTTAAAATAACGGGCAAGTGTGTGTAGCCTGCAGCTTGGCTATAGCTATTCAGAAGATGACAATTTTATTGCAACGGGAAAGTGGCGCCATATGTTACCGGTACAGCGAAACGTGCATTTAACAGTACTGGTGACATGTGCAACCACCGTTCCTGTAGACAAAAAACAATGCTTTTAAAATGGCGTCGCCACAGATAACACGCACTTGGGTTTTAATGTATCTAAACGGGCAAGCGATGCTAACAAACCTGGTATAATGCGGAATTAAAGGCAAACGAAATCGCTGTGCCAAACTTGAGCGAAACGCAGCAAGCGCCTAATCTGGTATAGGCATGCATGCTTCACTTCTATCTATTCAGCACACAGTATATCTAGCAATTGGCTCAAGCAGTCAATATAAAAATCTGGAAAGTCGTTTGAACCCATCAGTCGAAGGGAAGCGGGGGGGGGGGGGGGGGGGAGGGAGGCTGTTATCAAGAACCGAATGTTGAGCCGGTAATACGTAATGATTCATTTCACTCGCATCTATTCCGCTCTTTTATCCACTGTTCACGAAAGGTTGATCATTGCGATTACAATTGATTGTGATAGCATTGGAATATGTATTGATAGCATTGGATTACAATTGATTGTGACGAAAAAGAATAGCATTGGAATATGATCATTACAGTCTCCCAGTCATGGTTTCCTTCAGAATGCCTCGATATTTCTCTGCGACCTTCTTCGCATGTCTGGCGTGGTCTTCATCGCTCCCATACTTTCCTCCGAGAATACTGGACTCGCTCGGAAGTTCGGGGTCAGTCTTATCGTTACCACAAAAATAAGTTATGTGAGAGCCCACGGGCAGATTCTTGTTGATGTGCAAGGACGTGACACTGATGGAATGTTTATGTCAATACCGAGGCTACGTTGACAGGCACGTACGACGTTTCCGTGGCATTGCCCGTGCAAAGAAGCTATAACTTCGAACGCAAAAAGTACTCGTCTCGATAGGAAACCACGTGGCAAAGAGGGCTTGACGAAGTCACCTAGGAACCATAATTGTTATTCTAGGCGTGCTTCTCGTTCGCCCCTTTGCGGAAGCCTTTGAGGGTATCCGTCTCCGCAGCGGTGTAACACAATATCGTTATGTCTGTCGACATGTAAGGCTGCATGATGTCACCGTAAGAGAGCTGTCATTTGTATTTATCTGTTTATCGTAGGAAGGAGGACAGGCATTTTGTGTGTGTGTGTGTGTGTGTGTGTGTGTGTGTGTGTGTGTGTGTGTGTGTGCGTGTGTGTGTGTGTGTTTGTGCGTGTGTGTGTGTGCTCTCGGTTGTGTGGCAGAGTACACTCCGAAATGCAGAGCATGTACGTATTCCACCTCTCAATAGTGAGAATGACAGGGTCAAAGCAAGAGCTTCAGCCAAGACACAAAAAACAAACACACATGCAGTTAGCAAAACAAAAAAAAATTCTTCGGTGCTCCGTCGACGGCGCACTACAAACACTGCTGTCCGGAGTCTTTCTCTCGCTTTAAGTGTGACGTTCTGAGCTCCGCACTTTCACTTATTGCGTGCCACAACGAGGAGTTCCTTTCCATCGCCACGTTTCGTTCGATGAGGCAGCGGGCCTCATTTCTATGGCATCAATCGAGTGTGGTGTTGCTCCAACATGACATCCTCGAAAACGTATAGCGCAGCGCATATATGAGGGTACTTGTCAGACGAGAAGCCCGCAGGCACTGTTTTCTTCCTCCCCCCCCCCCCCCCCTCGGTCTACGCAGAAACACACATGTTGAAAGTAAAGCTTCTCTTGCACCGAAAGACAACTCCGTAATAGCATAGAGGCAAAGCCGAGAAGCCGAGGATCCCCCGCGAGGTTTCTTCTTAACCAATCTATATATTGCCTGTGGGCAATGGTTTCGTTACGATGCACGAATCCATACATGCTCGTGACTGTAACTCGATGTGCTTTTACCTTTACATCGACGGTTCCCTGACCTGGGAGATGACACTGCAGTCAACGGGATACGTGTTTTATGTATAGCGTTGTGTCTTCGCTATTGCACACGCTGTGTTTCTCATGTTCCGACCCGAGTTATAATTCCAACCCTCTGGTGGCGTTGATGCTGAGGTGCACGTTTTCTCCTTGACCCGAGCTTTGCTCCTGGGGGAGCCCTCGTGGTGGCGCAATGCGTATAAGGTTCTGTTACCAAGCATGAACTCAGGGCTTTTATTCCCAACAGAATAGGGCGAAATGCAAAAGAAAAAGAAACCAAAAGGAAGTCGTCTGCCGTGCTTTTGGTTGCAGGGTAATCAACCCCAGGTGGTTCAACTTACTTCTGAGCACTCCACTTGGGTGTGTGTCATAGCGGCTGTGTTGCTTTTAAGCGTTGAACACCATGAATGAATGAATGAATGAATGAATGAATGATTCAGTCAATTGGTCATTCAATCAATTATTCAATCAGCTTTGCTCAATATGCACCAGCAGACGACAATGTTTGTGGAATCAGTCATGTTCCTTCAGAAACCTATTTGTTTGATCTGTAGGAATGGTGAAAACAACCTTCGCAAAAGGAAATAATTAAATCAATCCCTGGAACAAGATTGTTGAAAGGACTCCTCTTGGCGTTTTGAAGTAGCACTGAGCATGTCTCTGCTTAAGGATTTAAAATCCTCTTCACAGCCTAATTAGGTCTAAATTATTATATCAAATGTATCGAATATTTTCTATTTAATTTGACTGTTTGCCCTGCAGCATAAATCGGGCGCTTCGAGCCATATACATATCAGTCTCATAGGTACACATAAGTGCATGCATCTTCTGACACTCAAAGGAGCTAAGAGACGTAATGACTTATTAAATCAGCTTTTGTTACACACTACGATGTTACGAACGTGAAAAAAAACTATTTTTTTCATTAGAGTGATTGTATGCTGAAAGCAACATCTCCGTGCACGTGGGCAATCTAAAAATCTAGACAGTTATGTTTCGGTAATAGCCAATGTTATTTACCTAAACAAAAAGATGATGTAACATAAAGTGTGAAGTCTTGGAATGATTATGCTGCATTGTGCATTTTAATGTCGTTGCGCTGCATTCGAAAAGAACATCACACTTGCTTTTCATGAATTCTATTGGTTGGATTATAATCAAACCAATTCACTGCAGTTCTGAATGCACCTGACTTCAAATCCGGTATGAATATTTTACGTAACCGCATTTGCGTTAATTATAACATAGCACAGAAGTGAATGTGTGGCGCAGAATACAACGAATGTCATGAAATTTTACATATACATATAGGTGATGTTCGTCAAGGCAATTATTTACTAGCTCGTAAAGTAATATGTGATCTCGCATTGTTATTGTTGGCAATACACAAGCAAACGCGGCGTGTTGTTATCCATTTCGAGCCATAACGCCACAAAAACTTCCACGTATCGATGCCGAAGCGACGAAGAAATATATCACCTGAAGGAAATGTGTCGCTAAATGTTTAAGACCACTGTGACTAATATTAGGTTCCCTATTTACTTCAGAACATCTGTGATCCACAAAAGCCGTAGTTTCCGGCATATTGTGCATCCCTTTAGAGATGTGCAGCCTTCTATAGCGTCGATTATTAAGTAAACCGTGCAAAAGCAGAGCAATGCTTGATTGGTTTGACCAATGCCATACGACCGCCTTTTTTTTTTTTCGGGCGAATTGCAAATTGAGTCTGACAGTGTTCAAATGTGCTCAGAACCGCTTTTCAAAGGATCTTATAAAGGAAGTTGAATTGTTCTGCTTTATAGGGCGCAGATAGGGAAGCTCATATTCAATGAACCTTTTCACTCTTTGAAGCTGTGTAACCAGCATGGTACATGGCATCCGAGATGTGTTCGAGCTGAAGATCTCGATGACCGTGTTGCTTGTCTTCATTGTGTTAAACATGCTTTAGCTTCGCGGCATGGGCTTAGTGTCTATGGCGTTGCACGGTTGAGCACATGGGGGCGGGTTCTATTCTCGGTAGCGGCGAAGCTTTATGGAGAAAGTGGCATGCGAAAACGCTCGACAGTGGCAACACCGATAAACTGTTGCGCAGTTTCGGGACGTTAAAGGTCACAGTTTAATTCTAACGCACTTTAAATGATCGACTCGGTTGCGTTATTGTCGGCCGGAGATCATTTACCGATGTATGTAAATGCGTTCATACATTGACTCCTGTACTCCTTGATTACGCAATGCCTCCATGACTGTGGGTACCTATGCTTAATGAAATACCTTTTTCATATTCTATGAAAGCCACGTAGAGAAGTTCATTGTATTCCGCACATTTCTCGATTACGGGATTGATAACATGGACTTGATCCATTGTAGAATAGCCCTTCCTGAAGCCAGCCTATTTTCTCGGTTGATTGAATTAAAAGCGTTTCCCTGATTCTAATAAAAAACCACGGCTCATTTTGCATTCGAAACGCGCAGAGAAACATTTACTCAGGCTGACACAAACTTACTTTGATCGAAACTGTGCAGGATTATTGCAATATCTGTCGGCGGGGTTCATTATCAGGGCTTCTTAAGCGACTAATCAAGCTATCCAATTAGCACGTTTTGGCTTGAACTCCGGCAAAAATATTCATAAGAGACGCAAACAGCCCTTTGACGAGCTGAGCGCTCATTCGCGGCCATGGTGCCTTTCATGAACCGAAACGATGTCTTTTATTAACAGCGGAAATTCCTCTCTCCCTTTCCTCGCCCCATCCTCCCAGGAGGCACCTTAAGCGAAAATGACTTTACTAACTTTCCCTTTCTTTATTACTGCGTACTTATTTGATTTTCTTGCACGTTCCAAATATGCACGTGTACTTAAGCGAATGTGTCATTTGTTTAATGAGTATGTTTCTGAGTTGGATGAATATCTCCGACAGTAAGTTGTCCATAGGAAAAGAGAAAGAAAATAAGAGAGAGACAAAAGAAAAAAAGGCATGGAGGCTAGCCAGAAGAAAAAAAAGTATGTTTTCCTGCCTTACACTGTGTGTAAGGCGAGATTTAGTGTGTCGTTCGAAAATGCGGTCCGATCCCACTAATGACGGCCAAAGACACGAATGCTAATTTGTACTAGTTAGTTGAACATCAACTACGAGATAAGGAAAACACAGTGCCCATGTTGTAATTTTCTCGTAGTTCTGCTGTCTGTGCTGTTTGCTCAGTGGGACAACGAAGGAAGGACCACACTGGAATGACTACGACAGAATGACAACTGTAGAATGACCACGAGGGCCTGAGGACGACTTTATCACGAACGCGTAATGACGACAGAATGATAACGGCGGTTTGGCGACAACGAAATGACAGCGCAGTGACGACAACAGAGGCAAGATGGCGGAGCAATAAGGGTGGCAAGGCTACGAAGGAATTATCACAACGGTACGACAGGCAACGAAATGACAAGGACCAAATGAAGACGACGACGGGGCGTGTTTACACTCGAGCTCACGTCCGCTCGTGCGGACATCGCGTGCCACTCCGGGACGTTTCAGATTGAACTACATGCGGTGCCGAATCACGCTATGCTCTGCACCGGTCAATCGTGCATCACAGCAGCATTGCGTATTCACAAATATATCCGCAGAGATGCCGGCCGACCACACCAACAAGCAGAAGCCACACCAAACCCTCCAACGTAAGCAAACAAACATCACTTTCATGCCGATATATTGAAAATAATATTCACCATTACAACGTCAGTTACTGTTTCGTTGAACAGAACAAGTTCCAATTCTCCCCTTTTGACTTTTTCTAAATTTCTTAGCCATGTAATCCTGTAAGTGCGTCCTTTCATGTAACCCTCAATATTTGTAGCTGCATGCTGGCCGTGTGGCCAGGCATACATGTCCAGCGTCCATTAAGTAGCATTTCACTCTAGCTCGGTTCACTTGATTGATTCACTGAATGAATATGTGTTCTCATTGATTCATTGACTGAATTACTGATTTCTGGATTGATTGATTGCCCGAATGATAAATTAGTTTGATGGTGTTCAAACTTAGGCATCTTTTCACATCGGCTTTTACACAACGCCTAAATGTTGTATGAGGCAAAAGTAATGACCCACGGGTTAAAAAGAAATATTAAAATCAACATGCACTCACTGCTGTTCGGCTGAAGTGAGAAGTTTCGCGCAGACAGAGGGCTCACTGGTGGAGTCCCGTGTCACCACGGATTTAGTGCCAACACTCGTCTAAGACTTGACGGGGTGCTGCTTTGAGGAGAAAGGCATGTGCTTTGAAGAAAAGCAGGCAGAAGCAGGTGCTTGCTGCGTTAAAGCTAGGGAAACGATGGAACATGGTTTATTGGAATGCGAAGATGTCTGCCCAGCTATTTTAGCTCCTCTGGCCTCCTTAAAGCCCTTGTGTTCAGAGGTAGCAGGGGGAAAGTAAACATGTCCGCAATGAAGATTAGTAAGAGGCGACAGGAAGTTTGGTGGCAGAAAAGTAGGCAGACCACAAACAACAGAGGCGCACAAACACAAAGTTCTCAATAGTGGTTCAGTAAGTTTGACGCTTGGAATTATTTGTGTGTGTGTGTGTGTGTGTGTGTTCTTTTTTTAAGCTAGGTTGAACATTAGGCAAATACTAACAAGAGCTTAATGGCGCAAACTATCACCCCGTTTCAAAGGGGACGCTCATAGCATCCTTTCATCCATCCATCCATCCAGGCACCGTCCATAGACGGTACAGTAGGTTAGGAATCCTCATTTGAGATTCTACGTAAGAATGAGTGCGAGCTCCCTGATACCTAATATTCTTATCCTTGAAATTCTACGATCGTGGTCAGATTAGGTAATTGCAATGACAAGAGTTGAACATACTGGAACTAAGCGCTGTGAGAAAGACTAAACTACATGTGAAAAATAAAAAAAAACAACAACGATGAAGCCGAACTGAATTGGGCGGCATGAATTCAGAAGTATTTTATTCGTTTTGCTACACTATTCTAAAGCCTATAATTTTCGAACAAATATTTCAAACCCGATAATTTGAAGTCTGCCATGAATGCTCATGTAAGAGATGCTTGCTAAAGAACAACACGGCTTTGGTGATCCTTAAATGAAAGGCAGCATAACGGACAAGACACTGCCCATTGGCGTTCTTGCGACAACTGAATGTGGGCCGTTCATTCATAGACCTTGCTTGAAGGTTAAGCCAGGTAACATTGGCATGAGTCCAGGCTATGGATTGCAAAAGACATCCGTTTATCTTTCAATTGAGAACGAAGCAACAGACGCTTAAAATACGATCCTCACCTTAACGACAAGCGGAATCCGGCCAAATTTCACACCACGCTGCGGATATTTTACCGAGAATACAGAGAAAAGCAAGAGATAGGCCTCGTTGACTTTGCGTCGAAAGAAAAACACATGCACCCTACAATCAAAAACTAAAATTCATAGGAATGCAGTTCATTACTTAGTTCACAGTAAATAAACGGCGATTAATTTGATACGCACCACTTTGTAAGGAGGAAATGACTACATTTATTCCACGAAGTTCTTGCGCACGACAGCTTCCGATGAACTTTCCACACTTCGATTCTCCAGTAGAGACTACTCAAGACGAAATGAAATAAATATTTCGCTCTACCTCGCCCTTTCACTCTCTCTCTCTTGACAAAAAGAGCAATGCTCAATTTATATGTCTTCAAAGGACCATAATGGTTTTTCTTAACTTTCTTTCCGCGTCCAAAGTAAAGAAGGCTAAGTGCTACCACCAGACGCTCAATTTCGTTGAACATTGTTTCCGCTAGTATGTGCTTCGGGTTATGAAGCGTGCTTCAACCATCATTGTTCATTGAAACATCATCACCATCAGTTTCCTAGTTCATGTTCATTGCAGGTGTAACAAATCTCTCAGCCACCTGTAATTACCCTTGGTTTCCGTCAACTGAGTAAATCTCCATGCCTGCATATTTCCTACTTCCATCATACCAACACGTTCTCTGCCATCCCCGACTACGCTTCCCTTACCTTGAAACCAATTCTATAACTCTAATCAACAAGCAATTATCTTCTGAACCCAATAAATGGGCAGCACAAATTAATTTGTTTCTCTTAACGAGACTATCGGCTCCCTGCGGCTGGTTTCTAGTCCACACAGCTTTTTCTGGTTTCTTTAGATTACCCCATCCAGGATTTTGTGTTATTGTTCGTTGCGGGGTTAGGAACTTCTTTTCAACTTCTTTCTTCTCTTCTGTTCCAGATATGACGATCGCTTAATACATGACGTTGATTGAATACAAGTTCATTATTGCATAATCGTCTTCC
Source organism: Dermacentor silvarum (assembly GCF_013339745.2). Classification (NCBI taxonomy): domain Eukaryota; kingdom Metazoa; phylum Arthropoda; class Arachnida; order Ixodida; family Ixodidae; genus Dermacentor; species Dermacentor silvarum. The sequence continues at coordinate 41,740,546 of NC_051158.1, read as the reverse complement.
CCGCCTCTCTGACACCTTGTATATTATTGATCAATTCCTTTATCTATTCTTTCCGCCCTTTGTCACTGATTTGGGCATCATGCAGCGCCGGCACCATCGCAGCAACCGGCTGCTCTCTCCGACCAATCAGACGGAGAAAAGGGTGGTAAATGAAGTGCCATTGTTAGAACACCGTGCAACAGACTGCGCGCCTACATCGTTCCGTATCACGAAGTCCAGCTGAATGCCGAAGTAAAGAGTTTCGTAACGTTTTCACAGGCGTCAGGGGTGTAAACTGATAATGCGGAAAGAAAACGAAATGGGGCACTCTAGCATCCGGTAACACGGCTTCCTAAAAACAAAAGCAAGAAGTAAATATAAGCAAGCTACAAACTAGCTGAGACTAGATAAATCGGGAATCGCGCTCTGAGAAGAAGGACAAGTCGTCCTATCGTCTGACCTTCGGTTACGCAATAGCCACGCATGCACTTCGGCCCAGTGAAAGTTTTCCTGTAACTGTATACCTTGCTGCTACGAGTTGCTTGCGTCATCGGATGTTTCCTCGGCACCACAAAATGGAGTGTGACACAGTTTTCACGAGCACCCCCCTTTCCTCCCTCTCTCGTTTTCTCTCTTTCCCGGCTCTCTTCACGCTCTAGTGGTTTTATAAGCATTCACTCAGCTTCCTTTGCTTTGAACTGTGGTTACTGGCGTCATCAAAGGGATGAAACGAGAAACGTCGCGATGTGAAGGCCAATCACTGCATTGAGGAAGACCTTGTAGAACAAATTATCTACCTTTTTTTTTAATGTATTTAAGGAGAGGTCGGTGCCTATGTTTGGTGCCGGCTATATATACTCCTCTTCTCTTACATGATAGTTGTCGTCGGAAAGGTGTGAACAATCAGAAAGCTAGACTAATAAACACACGGACGAACATTCGTGCACTAAATATTAGTACTGCAATATAAATAAATGTTCGCGCAACAGTCTTCCTATCTGTCTTCCATTGACTAGATTAGTAAATTGTAGGCCTGCTCCTTGTTGTAAGCCCAAAGTCACTATTTCACTGACTTAGCTGTGCTGTCGTAAGAATCCCGTAAGCGCGCTTAAGAGAATATATTCAGTTCTGAGCGAGATATGCTTCAACCTAAAAGTATGCAGTACACTTGGGCCACCAAGAACGTCACCATACCGAAAGTAGGTGTGGCAAGAAATAAATACTGGGTGTCCCATCTAACACCCCGTAGGTCAAAAAAAGAAGAAAAGCCTTCTTGGCCGATGTTCTTAGAGCTCTGTTGGCTATGCCATGCTGTACTGTTTCGTAGCTACAGTGTTCTCATTGGCGTCTGACGCTGATAATCAAATTCCTTAGTACGTGAATAAACCAATACGACATCCGGAATGCATTCGAGACTAGCCTAACGAGGTCGCATATTTAACAAGGCTCCGGTGGAACTGTGCCCCAGGAAGACCTACGCTCGACTGCTTCGCATTATTTCCGAACCGGGTTCGAGTCACTATCGATCTTCCTTCCGGAAGTTCTTGGTATAACGTGCGTGGAAGATGATTCCAGCGGTGCATTCGGAATGAGATTTCAAGGAGGGCGACTTTCCGATAAAAACGCCTAGCGTCTGCGACGCCTGCAGTGAGGATTTGTTCGCACCGTAGAAGGCTTTCGCAATTGCACCGAACGGGTGTCGCAATCAGTCTGAGCCTCCGGAGAGCGCTGTTCTCGGCTAATGCAATTGCTCACCGATCCCACGCACGGGTGCCTAAAGAATGCACTTAATCACGGTTGTGCATAGGCCGTCAATAAATCTTTCCAAAATGCCTTGCTCTGCTTAGTGAGGAAGCCGTCGGCGTTGCAAACGGCTTCTTTTAGTTACATAGTAAACTTATTATCCCCCCCCCCCCTCCCGCTTATGCGATCGAAGCATGACAATGCGATCGAAACATGGCAACATTGGTGCTACCCGTACGCAATCTGAACTGAGAGTGGGGCGCACGAGAAGTTTTCTTGTGACCTTTAGGTTACTTAACCAGGTTTAGTTTATACATTATAGTAGGACGCAGGTGCATATATAAAAACACACAAAAGAGAAGAAAAATGCAACAGCAGTTATAATGCTCCTAGGGTACATCTATTCCAGGAGCGCAAATAGAGAGACCAAAATCGCTTTTTCCCCAGGTGCCAACGTAACTAAATCACAAAGTTAAGGAAGATTAAATGCCAGCCTTGGCATAACTACAAGCAGAACTTGGCACAACTACAAGAAGCGCACCGTTGAAGTAGTGTTAGGGATATCGCGGTGCGCTTCGCAAAGCTTGTCTGCTGGCACAATTGAAACACCGCGCAGCTGCCTCCTGGACATTTCTGTTAGTGTTTTCAAAGTGAAGAGAACTGCTCTCTACGAATATAATGGGTTCGCATAAACTGAAATCACAGAACGCTTTGTACACACTGTGTCTTCATAAAATACAATAAACGGTTCCTGCGTGCATGTCGCGACGTGGTCCGCTAAACCAGCTCCTCGAGCGAAAGAAGCATTTGTTGAGAGGGCAAGATATAAAATGTAATCGTGTTGCGTGCTGTCCGCCCGACTAAAGCCAATGATGATACAATGCAGTGATTACACGTAGTCGCACTTAGTGACTACGCGTGTATGTTTATGTACGGCCGCGTGATGTTACTGTATCACACCGGTCGATACCGGCTACCTGTTCGTTCGTTTCTTTCTTTTTGGTGTTTCGGACGAATTTTCTTTAGGCTCACGCGTGAAAAATAACGCAATCCTACCGGCTCACGTGATGTTCGTGAAGGGGCATGCATCATTTTCGCAACAATTTGAAATTTCTAAGTAGCTAAATAAAATTATTCACTAATAAATATTTTGAAATATCACCTTGTTGAAATTATAAATTTTAACAGACTACTGTTGTAGTAATACTGCTGAACATGAAGTCTTCAGACTTGCGTCACGTTCCAGATATCCGTTCGCAAGAGGCGGTAAATTGTGTATTAGCCTAAAAGTAATATTCCGGGTTTTTAGAGAGATGTTGTTAAAAACATAAATGAACCGCAATAAATCTAGCGCCACAATTTGGAGATGTATGTGACGAAAGTGGCGCTGGACTTGTGATTCAGGAGTCAGGACTTCACTGCAGCCTCATTTCACTTTTCAATGCTTAACATATATGAAATATCTTGGAAGATCATTCAGTCAATACGTTTCATTAGCTACCTTTACATTACCCTTTATCGTGGAAGTAATGTCTGCAGGTTCAGATAAGAGTTCAAGTAGCTGGATTGCTCTTTAAAGGGCAATTTCTTTAAAGGGGATTCTATCTAAAAAATACATATAACAGTGGTACAATTCAAAAGCGTATCAATTTGATTTGAATGGCGTAACTTCAGAGGAAAAGCACGCATCTCACAGGAAAGGAGTTCTGTACGCTCTTATCCAGTATTCTTTGCATTTTTTTTTCTTTTTTAAGCGAGGCTTGTATTGGCTTACAAGCTTAGGTGGCGTTGTAGTCAAGCAAAAACTCACGTGTGACGCATACCCGCATTGCACATTCGGATATGAACCAGGGACAAGAAAGAAAGAAAGAAGGAACGAAAGAAATGAAGGAAGAAATAAATAGCAGGTGTGGGGAAAGTTGCGCCGGTGCCGGATCAGGTGACACGCGCGACCAATCAGGGTCGTTTGGTGTGTGGCGGGGAGGGAAAGGGAAGGAAAGGGAATTGGGCCGCTCCGCCGGGCTTCCCTCGCCTGAGATCAGTTTCGACACCCCGATGGGAACGTTGCCTGTGGTGCGTTTCGCCGAGGAGCAGGCTGCGTTTGAGCAATGGCGCGGCGAAAGCGCTTCGGAAAGGGCTCGTCGTGGACGTGCCGATTCTTGCTTGGGGCTTTCGAAGCCCAGGCCAAACGTCAGCGAAGAGCCACCGACCCTGAATTGTCGGAACACAATGTTGAGGCCAAACATCAGCTCGTCTTGCCCTCCAGGAGCCCAACAACGGTGGTACACGCCTCGGCAACGCTAGCGCCAAGTTCGCCGGTGCGACGGCAAGGTTTCAACGCGAGTTTCTCAACCGGAACTTCGGAACCAGCTGCAGTGCGTGTGATCGGTTGTGGTTCGAGCACAGCATGGTACTCGACAGTGCAGTTCGTGCGGAGGAACACCGAAAAAGACACAAGCTTCGCTTACCCCTATTTCCTCGACAAGGAAGGGGCTACTCATTTTTTGTCACGAACACTCCGCGTTATACGTATATACACGGCACTGCGTGATTTGGGTGAGACAGCATATCAGCCGTTCACAGGACATAAACAACCATCGTTTAGCGAAACATCCTGAGAGCTGTTAGAAAATATATGCTTGATAACATGAGATAGTCCTTCACAATGACCCAATATTTTTGGTAATCCTTCGGCGTCTCATTCTTTATCATAGTTGCGCTGCAAACCACAGCACTGCTAAGGCTCACACGACGGGCCAGAAAACTTGGACTAAAATCGGCGGGCCCGTCATTGCTGCAACAGCCGTACCTGCTTCTTAGCGTTATTTTTCTGTTTCGTAAGAACGTAATCCGACGCTGCTCTTTTTTCTTGATGAAACTGCAAGACATGACAGGATTCCATAGCATTAATGCGCGCTTGAGCAGCAAGAAAACTTGTTCCATTTGGTGCCCCTCGACGCGATACTGTGACTAAGTGTGCTTGCCGCAAATAAACCTTGATGCTATTCCGCTCCGCTCCTCTAGTGATCGATTAATGTGATTGGAGCAAATGCGTCCGGATTAGCAGCATTTCGCAATTAGCAAGACATTGCAGTTGAAGCTGCAATATACAAATTAACAGTATCGTTAACTAACCGAAGCAGTGAAGGGCAACTCTTCACCGAACAGTTTGCTCCGCCAACCGCCATTCGTGTCGTCTTCAGATTTTGTTAGGGAACAGGCGCGAGCGATCCTTGTATCATTTGCTTTGTCGCTCAAAGCAGTTCTCTTTTGCAGCTTCTGCGAGAGACTGCTTTAATCATACCGCTGTAAAGAACAAGAACCAATAAAGTAGGGCGTTTTAAGGCCCACCGTGGTTCTGTATACATTTAAAAGCATTTTCGGCCATGTTCATATGTACGCACTTATACTTAGACGCTGTTCCGTCTGCTTCAAGTAGTAAATGCTGTATAGATATGGTTCAGCGCAAACGTGGTGGAGAATGTACGCGCAGTAGCTAACATCGATAGTAATCAGCGCCAACGTGGCCGAGGGCTGATACTTTAAACGAAACAAACAGTGACTCATTGCATTCATTTGGCATAGATGAAAGGTTCTAGGAGAGAGTAAGCAAAGCGTACAAGGGTTGGTCTTTACAAACGCCAAAATCATCAAAGATAATGTGTCAGAAACCGGTACAGTTTGCAATCAGTGGTTAGCATTACAAGCCTAGAAACCATTGCAAGTCGGCCGCTTTTGTTAGCATTGTGGCAAAATTTCTGATTTATTGACTGGGTACTTGAATTGGGTACTATTTCGCTCACTTTGTTCCTTGTTTTTGTGTATGGGGCTGTTTGCCCGACGTGGCGAAAACTGTTTTTGCCACATGCCTCGGACAAAGCGAGATGACAGCAAGCAGTGCGTCTTGACTGCATCCGGACAGCCACGCTCATGGGACGATTGGGCCCCGTGTTTAAGATCGTTTATTGCATCTTATTTAGATGGGGCTACAGAACACATGCAAAAAGAGTGAAATACCTGGTGTGTATAGAAAGAGTGCTATAAACGTAGTTAAACACATGACTCAACGGTGCAATGCATCTATTGTCTAGCGGCAGTGAGGACGCGCTGGTAGCTTTCATTTGGCAATATCAGATTTAAGGGGTGAAAATGTTTTGCCCGCGTTCGCTCAAAATGCTTGCGGCGTTGGTGACTGTTGCCGGAGCCTCTGATATAAATAGGCACTTGAGGAGGTGTTTATTATACATAAGGAAGAGACGCTTAATTCTGCAGCCCATAAGGGAGCACTTGGTGCCGCAGCTAAACGTCGCCTCCCTTCCCTCCCCCTCCCCCCCACGGCCTTTCGTGCGTCGGAAGAAGGCACGTTTGCTCTACATATATGGTGATTGTAGAGGAGGAAAGAGACGCCTACTTCTGCAGCCCTTAAGGGAGCACAGAGCAGAACGCGCGTTTGTTCTCCGCCGTGCGTTCACTCCCCGTGAAAGCGCGCGTCCCTCGCGCCCTTTCACTCGCACATACAGCGTTCGGCGCGCGGCGACGAGTTGGCGCTGAGCCGTGCTCCCTCAAGGGCTGCAGAAGATAGCGCCTACCTTTCCCTTTCCCTCAAGAACCACTTATCATCATCGGCGACGATTTCATCTCCATTGACGTCATACGGAACCTCACGGCGACGGCGACGCCGACGGCAGAAATCTGCTTTTGAGTGTCCATATAATTGCTATCGCAATAAAAGAGTGCTATAAACGTAGTTAAACACATGACTCAACGGTGCAATACATCCGATTGTCTAGCGGCAGTGAGGACGCGCTGGTAGCTCTCATTTGGCAATATCAGATTTAAGGGGTGAAAATGTTTTCACCACGTCAAGGAAACTGCCGCAGAACAGGAAAATAAAAGAAAACGAATGTGCCAGGGAAAGCCGAACCCAGGACCACTGCGTGGAAATTAGAGATGTTACTGCGACGCCATATACCAGTGTAGCTTGAGTAGCTGCTCTCCAGTTGAACTATTAACCATTGTCTGAAAGCTCTATGGATATCCGCCACAGAAAATTTGGGAATTTCGGCGTTTCGAAGGATAGTTCTCGCGGACGTTACGTACGTTCTTCACTACTCTTTTAGCTATAGCGTATTTGAAGCGAAGAGGCACCTTAATACGCCACGTTCGTTTGAGTAGCTTGCCCTCCACCGCGTTAGAAATCATTGCTGTTGGAAGTGTGCTATAACACGTTGATTCTCCGCCTCTTTGCGCAGGGTTCACCCTACATCTGATGACGGGAAGGTATGCCTGTGTGATTAACAGCTTCGTACGTGTTCTAATCACTGCACTCTGAAGGTAGCGCTAAGCTTCGCGGAAGAGCTTTCTCCTTGCGGATCTGCCGTATTTTTAAAGGGGTTGAAACTGCAAGTTTTGAGGCTATAAAAAGCCTGCTGCAGGCTTCCGCTGTATGCAAGCACACTCAACATGAAGTGTTGGACAAAGGAAACGTTTAAAATTTAATTTAATTTTCTTGCAAAGAGTGCCTCAGTTGCTCGTTCTCGCGATCGAGACCCATCGCTAGCGCAATTGACACCTACGTCACTGTGTTGGAAGCGTAGCGAAAGCTTTAGAGGCGTCATACCACAATAGAGTGACGTACAATGAGCGGTGACCCACAGCAGCGGGCAAGCCTAGAGGGCCTCGAGTCTAGAGTGCAGTGAGCCGCATCGGAGGCAGACGTAGAGTCGGAATCGGAGCTGTCACAGCTAGCCATGACAACTGCCGGCGTAGTTTTGTTTACCTGCGCTAGTACAGAACGTGTGTGCCAGATCAGACGATGCAGCAGTGCGTGCGTCACAACTTCATGGGCACACGTTACGAAGCCTCCTAGACAGTGACGTCACTGTCCAACTCGGTGCCCAGAAGCCGAAACTGAAAATCGTTCAGGTAAATAATGCGATATTAAATTATTTACCGAGAATATATGAATCTTCGAGCGTGTACGAGCGTATCATGCTTCCTGGAGGAATAAGAAACGTTTGAAACAAAGAATGCGCAAGCCACAAATTTGATGTCTCAACCCCTTTAAGAAGGCAAACTGAATTGTTCGAGCCTACCTCCGAGGTAGCTTTAGAGACTTAGTTTATTTTATTCGCCAAGCGTATAACCATATTTACGAATATTATGAAACATACAGAGTGATACATATCGCCCTGTCACCTATTATTTACTTTTCCCATCCTCAAATGATAATACTGAGAGTCCGTTACAACGTCACCAAGTGTTTCCTTGAGCTGTTTCTTTGTATAATTGAGCTGGACGATATTGTATTGCCTGTCTACTATTTTTGTATTAACTGGTTCCTCAGCCTGACACATTCAATGGTCACTTCAGGTTGACGTCACCAATTTATTTCCTGTTCAATGCCTTCTTTTCCTACTTTTCTAGTTAGCTCCCCCCAAGAAGATTTGGCCGTTTATAATAACTAACGTTTTTTACGATCATTCTTGCCAAAGACATCGAATGAATGGAACCACCTGCCCACCTCCGTCATCACCATTCCAAGTGTTCCGGCATTAAAATCCACTGTCGACAATTATTATTTTACATACTAGCCGCCCACAATCACAATTATTATGTACTTTTCCCACTCCCTTCTGTAACGCCTTCGGGCATTGAAGGTAACGAAATAAATAAATAAATAAAATAATTATTCAAGCTTGTCCTAAGGGTTAGTTGATAACCTCAAGGGAACTTAAAATAAGACCCGTTGCGTTACATCTCTGCTAATCGACGTTTGGTTGGCTCTTCTGCGCATCCTTATTTAATTGATTACCATGGTTCGGTGCATTTCCTAAGTCAATTTGTTCCACTTCGTCACACGGCTGTGTCCTTGGGGCCAACTGCTCGTATTTTTCACTTCCACGCAAGACAGGCACTCCCGACATTGTAACTCAATTTGCGTATCTCAAAGATATATGGCCCATATAACTGGCCACACAAGAAATGGTAGCAAGCAAGCACTATGTGTTCAGCTTCACGAAGAGATTAATGAGCTGTGCACGACACACAAAGCAAGCTCGCCCTTCCTATGGGGGTTTCTTCCGAGTTGGAGAGGTTTTCGTTGAGCAGGCTGCCTTGTAATTGTACTTGTAATTGGCTTCGTAAGAGCGCCGGAACCAACCTAATTTGTAAAGAAAACTGTCCTCTTAACTGCGAAAAATTATGCACGACAAACAATTGCGCGTATGTATGCACAAAGCAACTAACAGAAAGCCTTCCCTGCTGGCCTGCCGACCAGCAAGCCAGTCTGCCTATGTCCACTTTCTTTTCTTTTCATTTCTTCTCCTTGCTTGGTCTTGATTCCCTTTGCCTTGTCTTGTCTTGGCTTGGCTTGACCTGCCTTGCCTCAATTGCCTTGATTGCACGGGTACTTGTGTAGATTTACTAAAAGCAACTTGTGATGTGTTTTGTCACCTTTACTCGCTTGGGAGTGCGGAGAGTTGCGTGCATGCGCTACTCTCGATGGAGGAGAGACACGACCGGCGGCACAGCAAACGAGAATTTAATATGTACAGGGATGGTGAACTCACGCGGCACACAACACTAAAACCGAAAGTCAAAACTAAAGGCACGCGAAACTAGACATAACTCAACAAAAAATACTTGCTCAATACAAAATACAAAACTCTGACTAAATGCCAAAACTACCCGGAAATAATCTACTCTGTCTCGGAGCCTAACTCCGTCTTAGAGTTTCTACGTCAGTCTGAGCGCTGACTCATCAAAGTCTGACCACCTTGGCCCCGGCCTAACTGCGTGGTACACAAAACGTGATCGTCTCTTACGGATCGTCGTCTTGAAGTTCTTGTCCCACGCGTGTCGGGCTCGTCGGAAGCGTTGAGAGTGCCGTAGGTGCCGACGCCTCGCGTTGTCTCTTTATCGGCGGTGAGCTCGTCGGCTCGTCGGTGATACGCTCGTCAGCTCGTCGGCTCGTCGGCGATGACGTTCGGCGTTGCTTAGGCCCACCTGGGTAGGTCTAGCGTCGGGGTGCGTCGCTACCTCTTCGTGAGTGCCGACGTGGCGTCCCGCGGAGAATCGAATGTGCCGGTCTGCCGCAGAAGGTGGATCCTCTCTGGGGTGCCCAGTCCTGCCGTGAGAGGCTGCAGCCAGTCCAGGAGCCTCGCTCGAACTTGCCGAGGTCGACGGCCACACCTTGGACGGCCAACGTCACGGACTCAACCAGACCCCCAAGTCTCCCGTCGCCAGAGCGGAGCTGGCGATGCGACCATCCTGGCCCGGAGCCACGTCGATAATCCCCCGACAGCGCCATTCATCCCCCATCACGCCTCGGCTCACGCGCCTCGAGAGCTCGTGCCGTTCCGAACACTGTGCTTCACGTGCTCTTCTTCTTTTTCGCGCCGCAGGCGTCCTCTTACATATGACATGGGTCCCCTTTTAAGAGTTTTTTCTCAAAAAACTGCCTACTGTCCGTCTTCTTTTTTGGTGGTGAACTTGACTATTGTGACTTGGGTGCTTCTCTGTGCTTCGTCGTCGCATACCATTTATCACCACACTTCACTGCACTGTCGCGCACGTTTCACTAATTGCACTGTTCACAACACTCATGAGTTCATTGTTCGCACCACTTCAAATATGTACATTTGTTTTGTCCGCGTTATGTTCTCACTGCTTAGTCAATCCATCGCCCTACTCATGTAATCTGACCCCACGTTCTGTCGTCCCTTAATGTACTCTATGTGGAAAGAAAGGCTCCCTCTCATTATATCTGTTATACGTCGGCTTAGCTTTATATACTCGGGCTCCTCTATTAAACACTGCATCTCGCTCCCCCCGACTTCTATTTGCTCGGGTAGATCTGAAGATCCTTCCTCTACCTTGTTTCTCTGCCTGGGGCCTGTCCACTGTTTGTATCTTATCTCGTGTATCCTCCTTGGGCTCGACTCGTCCCGTTCCCAATTTGTGCCCCACAAATTCCCTAGTCTTGTAGCCTATCTCACACTTGGTTGGCTCTATCGTAAACCCTATGTCCTTGTCATCGGCAATCGCCAAACAAACACCAGTCTTCTCCTCGTTTTCCCCCTTAGCATACCTTAGCATACCCCTTAGCATCTTTTGGCATACGTCACATGATTTCACATATCGTTTCACGTCACTCTGCACTCCCAGCCAAAAGAACTCTTCTGTTATTTTTTGTAACGTGTCTTTGATTCCCTGGTGACCTGCCGTTACACTATCATGCCCTAACTTCAGTACTTTATTCCTCAGTTCCTTCGGGACCATCAACTGTAATACTTCCCTACCTGAACTGAATATACATTTCCGGTACAATAAATTATTATTCTTTATAAACTCTGCTACTGTTCGACTCATTTTCCTTTGTACCCGTTCCCCTATCTTCTGTTCACATTTTCTTATCGACTCATCCTTGTTCTGCAATTCTCTAAATTCTTCTACAGTTATATTTAACCCCTTCAAGGCCGTAACCTGCAATGCTGGCAAAGGTTTGATGCCCTTGCTACTTGCTCATGTTTGTACTGCAGCTGCTACATCTGTGTCTTGCATCTCCTCCTTTTGCGCTTTAGAGCGTTCCTTCTCTTCCACGTCCTTCGCGGTCCTCTTCCAATTTGGGTCGGGGTCATCTGCCTTCCTCACTCCCGATACATTTCTCACAATCAAATCATAGAGGGGATCGTCTACACATCTAGCTGTGACTATAGTCCTGTATAAAAGGGTGTCGATATTTGGATCTATGCCTCTGGCAGATATTTGACTGACTTGTCTACCAAGATTACTGGTTTAAAGTATCCGGTCATGCTTTCGTGTGGCACCAAACTTTTCCTCACTATAATGGTATTTGCTCGTGTGTCTCTCAACACTGTAACTTTGTGCCCTTCTACCTCGCCTTCCACTACAGGCATGTTCTGCTCTCTCTGTCCTTCCTCTCTTGACTTCACAATGCATGCAGTCTTATCCATGAATCTTGTCCTGCATTCGTCTGCTCTGTGACCTTTCTTCTGGCACAACTGGCAAACTACCGGTGCTTCGTGACGATTACCTCTCACTCGACAGTTCATCGCTACATGACCCAACCGATTACATAGGAAACACCTCTGCGGTCCCCTTGGTCTATTCATTTGTCCTTGATTCCTCACCTCTTCTACCGCTGCTGCGTGCGTATCTTTATCACTCTTTCCCAAATTCTTCAACCCTTGTGCCTCTACGAACTGTTCTGCTTGTTCGGCTATCTGCTTTACTGTTTGTAACTTTCTTTCTTTGAGGAATATTGCCAAACTGTTACTGCACCTGGCCAGAAATTGTTCACCTACGACTTTGTCACGAACTGCTTCATACGATTTGTCAGTCTCCGAAAGCTCTATCCACCTTTCAAAATAGTTAGTTAGTCGGCACGCGAACTGTTTGCCTGTCTCCGAGTCTTCTGGCTTGCATGACCGAAACTTCTCTCGAAACCCTTCTGCCGTCAACCTGAATCTCTGTAATAGTCTTCTTCACCTTGTCGTAGTCTAGTGATTCTTCAGCTGTCATGCGCCCATATACACTCAAAGCTTCACCCACTAAACATAGGCTTAAGGCGTTAGCCGACTCGCTCTTCTCCCAGCCTTGCCCGACCGCTATTCTCTCGAACCGATGCAAATATGCATCCCAGTCGTCTCTTCGCTCGTCAAAAGGAGCCATTAATTTTCTAGGGCAAATCCGCTTTGGTCTGGAAGAAGCTGAGTCGGATGACGCCGATCCGGATGAACTCGTTCCGTCAGGAGCGCCCGCACCCATCTCCGCTAGTCTTATCTTAAGTTCCAAAATTTCTTTTTCGCCTTTCTGCTGTTTTTCCTTCTCTTGTTGCATGTACTCGAAAAATGCCATCACCTCATCCTTCGACATATTCAAATCCTTCGCTATCGCCGCCAAACGCTCCCACTCCATCTTTGCTACTCTCGAGTATCGGTGACTGGGCTAAGATAGAATCCGGGAACGGATCCTGGCAAGCTCGCCAATTGTGATGTGTTTTGTCACCTTTACTCGCTTGGGAGTGCGGAGAGTTGCGTGCATGCGCTACTCTCGATGGAGGAGAGACACGACCGGCGGCACAGCAAACGAGGATTTAATATGTACAGGGATGGTGAACTCACGCGGCACACAACACTAAAACCGAAAGTCAAAACTAAAGGCACGCGAAACTAGACATAACTCAACAAAAAATACTTGCTCAATACAAAATACAAAACTCTGACTAAATGCCAAAACTACCCGGAAATAATCTACTCTGTCTCGGAGCCTAACTCCGTCTTAGAGTTTCTACGTCAGTCTGAGCGCTGACTCATCAAAGTCTGACCACCTTGGCCCCGGCCTAACTGCGTCGTACACAAAACGTGATCGTCTCTTACGGATCGTCGTCTTGAAGTTCTTGTCCCACGCGTGTCGGGCTCGTCGGAAGCGTTGAGAGTGCCGTAGGTGCCGACGCCTCGCGTTGTCTCTTTATCGGCGGTGAGCTCGTCGGCTCGTCGGTGATAAGCTCGTCAGCTCGTCGGCTCGTCGGCGATGACGTTCGGCGTTGCTTAGGCCCACCTGGGTAGGCCTAGCGTCGGGGTGCGTCTCTACCTCTTCGTGAGTGCCGACGTGGCGTCCCGCGGAGAATCGAATGTGCCGGTCTGCCGCAGAAGGGGGATCCTCTCTGGGGTGCCCAGTCCTGCCGTGAGAGGCTGCAGCCAGTCTAGGAGCCTCGCTCGAACTTGCCGAGGTCGACGGCCACACCTTGGACGGCCAACGTCACGGACTCAACCAGACCCCCGTCTCCCGTCGCCAGAGCGGAGCTGGCGATGCGACCTTCCTGGCCCGGAGCCACGTCGATAAACCACCGACAGCGCCGTTCATCCCCCGATCACGCCTCGGCTCACGTGCCTCGAGAGCTCGTGCCGTTCCGAACACTGTGCTTCACGTGCTCTTCTTCTTTTTCGCGCCGCAGGCGTCCTCTTACATATGACACAACTACAGTAGTAGCTACCACATTTAGGCATCTATGCATTGAGCCCGCAGTAAAATGATTAGCGCAATACATGCACTAAACCACTTGCAGTATCAATAAATCAGGGAACAGCAGTCAACGCATTTGATAGAACCGATCGCACCTAAGCAATAATGTTGCACGTAGTGACACCTTACAGCTTCTGCGATAAAGCTGCTGCGATAAAGTGAATGATTGATTACGACTGCAGAACATAACGGATGAATTCGGCTATGTACCCAATAAAGCGAATAACTGACGGAAATCTGAGTGAATCTTATCAACAAATTTAGCAAATAATTTCTGCGGAATCTCTCAAGGTGGTGGAATTGTAATGAAAGGGGTGTAAAGCGTCGTCATGACAATGCCGGACCGGGACAAATTTTTCCTCAACTGTGGAGCTGGAGCTTTCTGAGAAACCCAGATTGCCTTCCTTTCTAGATTCGAGCTACATTTGGTTGGATGACAATTTTCTATGTCATGAAGAATTTTATCTTCATGTCCAATATACAGCGCAACGATCTACGCAGGCTTTCACGAACGACTAACGCGGTGCAGAAGCAATGAAGATTGCTAGAAACACCTTTCAAGCCATTGTTGCCTACTTTAGGCGGTAGCACCATATTTTACAAAAACAATATGTGCCTTTCTCTATTCTAAATCACGTCGTACCATTACAGATGAAATAAAGGGAAAAAAATGTCATCCACCCGAATGTAACACGAAGCTACAAAGGAAGCTAATGCAGGTTTCGCGAAATTTCAGATTCAAATTTGAGAAAAAATCGGCCTTTTCCGGGATTCAAACCCGGGACCAACGCCTTTCCGGGGCGGTGGCTCTACCATTTGAGGTAACCAGGAGGCTAACAGGTCCCAGCGTGAGGGCTAATTTATGGACAACTCGAAGTACAGGAACACTGTGCCTGTGCCCATGAAGTCCAGTATTCCGTGCCCCTTTAATAATCACATTGCTTCCGCTATACCAGCAAATGATTGCGATAAGGTAACATGTTCTGCGCACCTATGAGACTCACTTCCTAATTACTGAAAGGTAATGTGGCAATCAATTTGTGGGCTGTCATTGTGTCATCTTGTAGTGGTAAAAACTATGATAGGTTATTTTATTTTCTGTGTTTATTTAAACATACTCGGGACTAACGTATTCATCCAAACATTGTGCTTTAAAGACGTCAAAGTCAAGTGTTATTCTACACCACAAATGTTGTCAACTTAGCAACGTGACAAAAAGAAGTGCCTTTGTTTTTTCCGCTACCTTCCTAACAATGACGATAAGAATGATTGAATCATTTCTATTGGGCGATGAAAACTTGTGCATTAGTGCACCGTCGTAATGCTTCGTTGGTCGTTGAGTCGTTGAGTTAGTGATTATTATATACGTACATGTGCATCAGTCAAGCATATCTTATTTTTTGTATATCAATTGTTATTCTCCCACCCCCCTATGTAATGCCCAAGCTGGCCCATTACGGTAAATAAACGGAAAAAAATGTCTCCTTGATGCGCTTTTTCTTCATTAAAACCTCCATCTATATATATTGTGAAGACTCCTGACATTATAATCTATTCTCTGCCGATTTTCAAAGAACACTATACATTACTCTTGCTTATCCCCATTGCTTATCAGTGAATGCTTCCATCCACTTTGAATCCCGGAACATGTCGAATGTGGAGGTACCGCATGGGTCTTGCTTTCTTGAACACCCGACCTCGGCACACCCCGTATGAACATGGCGTACTCGATATAGAAACCAATTTGAGCTCAACTAGTATCGTATTCTTTTGACCGTAATTCTCTCCATGCCTCAATTGAATTGTTGGCCCTTTTCTGTGAAACTTTGGCGCAATGCCCCAGAGCCCTCTTGCCTAAAGCTTCTTTTTGTTTCAATGAGTACTGTAACGAACAGAACTCATTTCCACTACTGTTGGTTAGTCTATTGGGGCACCATCGCAATCTTCTAAACCGGCAGACGTGACATCTACCTTCGTTACTTTAGACAGGAGCACAGCGACTCAATTAACAAACAAGCACACGCTCGTCGTAGTTAAACGTTGATTACTGCCTAGTTTGACATCCGCAGACATACCAATTCTAACGAGGACAATCCGGCGGTGACGTGAAGCCATTGCAAAAGTGTAGACTTGTGTGCATTGTCAGGAAACTGTTGCACATTGTCTCTTGCTTCGCGTGTCATGCATTGTTTCCGCAGGACATTCTTTTCTCTCGTGGTAATAGACTTTGGATTTCGAGCACAAAAAAAAAGTGCTTACGCTCTTCACAGGGAAAACATTTCGCAAGTTACCTGGGTGGCTAGCACCACTCTGGCTGAAATACCTTTCCCTTTCTTGTCGAATTTCTTAGTGCTCTCGAAAGGTTAGGTGCGGTTGACAGCCGGCTCGCTTCGTTAGCCTTGTTATCTCGAGGAGAATTGGATATCCTCGCAGGCATGAGTAAGTTTAGCTTATGGTTGAGCAATCAATATTCATGCAGTTCAATGTAGATATCAGAAAAATCCATCTTTTTTTTAGAAGCACTGATGTCGCAGTGCTTACGCTTATTTTCCGCATTTGGTCTAACATTTGTTTTTTCCCCCGTTTTACTTTACTTATAGCGTATGGCCTGTGATTCATAGCGTAATTTCACCTGCATTGGTGTATTTTTTCTACAGGCTGATGTTTTCTGCATGACAAAGCACAATATTCACTTGTCTGAATACAAAGGTTTTGTTAAACCTTTCAGACGCCACTTTATCCTGTGGATTGAAAGCTAGATTTCACCACATTTCTTGCATCTTCAGAATCCTAAAAAGTGTAAAGCTGCAAAAAAAGTAAGAATTTTCAATTATTTAGTGAGTTTTGTCAAGTTTACAGACTGTGGACTCCACGCAAAAGCTCAGTACAGGAACATCAAATATGAGAACATCAACTATATCCTGTATTGAAAAGCAGTATTGAAATTATGCCTGGTGCATGATATTGCCAAACACAATGAAAGAAGTGAACCAGCTACATACAACTCCATACTGAGTGACTGACTGACTGACTGACTTGCCAATGGGCTTTCAATGTAATGCCGCTGAAGACCTGCAGCATGTTTTGTGTAACAGCTGGCGATACGCGTCTAGAGAGACAGTCTTTGAAGGCGGCATTACGCCTTAAACTGGACTCGAGCTTGAAAATGCGCCATATTATCGACCCATGGCAAGGCACCACCTGAGCATTACACGACACGAAAGCGCTGCTGACGTTCTTGCGTGCCACGAGCCTTAACGAAACTTTGTAAATAGTGTAATATATGTGTATGTGTGGGTGTGTGTTTAAGCGTTTATAACTGTATATAATAATCACCAAGCACCTTGAGTAACATGACAGGCGAATAGCCAGGATAACATCTCCAGCATCTCATTAAGCATGTTTCTCTCTCTCTCTCCAACCTTCTACCTTCCCACTCATTTTACTAAAACATTTTCCACAAGTTATCCAAATTAGCAGCACAATTCCAATCATAAGTGTTTCAATATATATGCGACACATTTTAAATATTGTTACGGCCCCGAGAGAGGGTTAAGGGAGCGTTTACTGATTGAGACACAAAGATGTAGCTCCTTGGGCTATGCTGGCTGGAGTCAATCGTAGGAGCAACGTCGTCTTCTTCTTTCTCCCCCCTCGCTTCCCTCACTTTTCACTGGCAGTGACCACGGCGTAACATTCCTCCGCTCCCAGACGAAGCCCGCCGGGCGAGTCACTCCTGCTTCCTTCGTGTAAACGGCTTCAAGCGGGCGACATGCGTCACCTCAGTCTTGCATGAACGACGGCCATTTGAAGTGAGACGTGCAATTGTGTAGTTCACTTTGCTTAGACGATCGAGGATAACGTACGGCCCGGCAGTGACTACGGCGTAACAATATCATTACTTTCATCAATGCATTTGCTATACAATTGTATAGAGAGCGTCTGAAAGGGTTATTTGTCTGGTATTGTATCCGCTTTACTTCAAATAAAACGACTGCGAAATTGACGATGGTAGTGAGGTCGTGTTAATTTAGTAATAGTAGACTAAAGGTTATAAGGTATAGGGTATAAGGTAAAGGTTAAAGACTAAAGGCAAGGTTACAAACCTGTGTGCCCATAAAGGTTAGAAAATGCATTCATGTCTTAGTCTTCTCCTTTTTTATCGTTTCTTTTTCAGTAAAGTAAGAAACCGGTATTTTTAGCGTTTTCCGCTGTTTCTACTGTTCCTTTCAGTCTTCGTCGAAAGCACTACCAAATTAGGCTATAGCAACCGCATAAGCAAATATGCATACGCTTCACACGAAGTAAAATGAATATGTACCTTGAAGCTATGGAATCTAATATCAAAGCAACCTGCAATTATAACAGGCATCCTTTCTTTTTATTGACAATACAGGTATTTTTATAAAGAGGCTATGAGCATAGCAAACGTGTAATTCTCGCCGACAAGTTCTTCGGGGACAGAGACATACTTCACCACTAATAACGTAAGTTATTATCCTAATTAGACTAATTAGGCTAATTATGCAGGCGTAGACATATTAGACATAGTAGACTAATTAAAAAACGCTAATTAACTTGTTTGCTTCTTTGCTGTTTGCACCATGTGAAGTTAGCCCTTGGGCTAGCCCTTTTTATGAGAGTCTCGGAGGCAGTTCTTTATATGGAAAATTTGGGGGCAGTCAACTTTTCATGCACTCATATTTTTTTAATAATCTTGAAGATCGCTCCTAATTTTACATACCCATCGTTGAATGCTAACGCTCAACCTGCGCAAAATCGAAACGGCGCGCGAGCCGCAGGTACGTCAGACGGAAACGCCTCGTGACGAAGTCTGAAAAGAAGTATGAATGATGTCATGTCGCGGCAATTACTGATAGAGCACGTCGTGAATGACTCTTGCAAGAAAAACGTGCCATATCAGTACCTACTGCTATTGTCCACTACGTTCAGTTTCAAACATTGTCGCGCTTTTCGTTACGTGGCATTTGGGTATAAGATATGAAGCGGGGTCGCATTTTCTACACACATGGCGCGTTCGGTTTCAAGAGTGCCTTCACTGAGCGTTAAAATTCTGTGATGAATCTCTTGAATAAGATCTGATCTTCAAGTGTGAGAAAAACGGGGGTGCGTAAAAATTGGAATGCCTCCCAATTTCATATTCAAAACAACTGCCACCAAGGATCAATTCAAAAAGATAATTCACTAATATTGTTAATTACTCTTCTGATACGTTGTCAGCGGCGAAGTATGTCCTCCTAGGCGAGGAGCTTATTTGAAAAAAAAAAAAAATCAGTAGCCCCTCCCTTGTCGAGGAAATGGGGGTAAGCGAAGCTTGCCGCGTGTTTCTGCGGTGTTCCTCGTGAAGTATTTCGTGCAAGTAATAGTGGTAATTCGTGTGTACGAATTGCACGGACGAGTACCACGTTGTGCTCGAACCACAACCGGTCACACGCACTGCAGCTGGCTCCGAAGTTCTGGTTGAGAAAAGCGCATTGAAACCTGGCCGTCGCACCGGGGAAGTTGGCGCTAGCGTTGCCGAGGCGTGTAACACCGCTGTCGGGTTCCTGGAGGGCAAGACGACGCTGACGTTTTGCCTCAACATCGCGTTTCTTCAACTCGAGGTCCACGGCTCTTCACTGACGCTTCGCCTCGGCTTCGTGAGCCCGCACGCTAGAATCGGCACGTGGACGACGAACCCTTTCCCGAGCACGTTCATTCTGGATGGATTTCCGTAAAATTGCTTAAACAAATAAATCGGTCCGTTACGTAAGACAATGAATGGCTCAAAGCAACGGCTCATACCCCCGTAAATTCGGCCTCCGCATTACGACGACAGAAGTGAAACTCTACGCTGGAATGATTAGTGGCAACGCAGCCAGCTGCGGAGGAAGACGACGACGCTCGAGCCACTGATAATAATTTTGTGCGTGCATGGGCGCCACCAAAATCTGTGAGTTAAAACAAGCTTCGCTTGAAAAGTGCCACGTTCGCTACGCTTATAGCCTTCTTATAAACATAACTGCATGGTATAAAAAGAAGACACCGTCTATAAGGCTTCAACAAACAGATTTCAGGCAGCTTTCATTGTGTTCGCGAAAGAGGCTGTTGTTGTTTAACGACCATTTTCAAGTAAATAGCACACCACAATTTGGTCACGTATTTACCAAAAACCTCCTTGCCATACGTAAAGGTTACAAGCGCAGCCGTATTATCTGCTTATACGACTACTCGCTATGAGTAATGAAGCTTAGGTCTCTGTCTTGCCTCTGGGGTGCCATCCCAGCATTGTAGGGCGCGTGAGACTGATTGCATTTTTCAGTCAGGTCTGTTGCCTATCGTCTGCCTTTTGTTCCAGCCCGCGGCCCTAGAAATGCAAAGCTAGAACCAAAAAAAAAAAAGAAAGCAAGGGGTGCTTAGATAATGGGGCGTGCATGTACGAAGAAGGCAGGCAATCACACGAGTGACAAGTTATGTTGCCGCACTAGCAGAGTTTGAACGGAAAACAGAAAAAAAGCAAGATTACGCATCTCACAAATGTAAATTGATGCCACAGAAAAAGGCAGTCGCATACTGCAAGTCGACGCCGGTAAGAATGCTGAAACAGACGTATAGATGGCAAAAAGATTCACTGCCAAACCACAGACTTTGCGCGCATTACTGCTCGCTAATTCTTGCGAATGGCATAGAATTGCGAGACCTTCCACCGAGCCTTGACTTAGGACGTGACTCGTTTATTCGTGCAGCGGTGGACTGGAAAAACAGAGAAAGAAAAAATGCGGAGTTTGTATGCAGCGAAAAGCGCAGAGGGCACTCGCGAAGGAATACCTCCTCGAGGTGCTTACAGAGCTTTGCTCATACAATGACTTCTGAAAGTTCAAATCAAGGTTAAATGAACGTGATTTACATGTAAAACTTTTCTGAAAATAAACTGGTTCGAAAAAATGTGTCAACCAGTCTCAAATATGTACAACAACCAAATTCCGTAAATAGAGGTCGGAGATCTGCGAACAGGAGATCTTTTAAGAGCCCTCTTCTTTGGAAAGATTCAGTTTTTCAACGCATTATTCCTCAAGGCATAGTCGGTCACGGTTCTAGCCGTTTAGTCGGAGAGCCTACTGTGTGAGTAAGTGTATCGAGGAATGTTGTGAGTGGCTTGTGAAGGTACGTGCACGAGATAAAATTCAGTTACGGCAGCTCAGTTACGAATACCACGAACATCACCTGCATTTCAGTGGATTAAAAAAAAACTAACATTGTCCTGGACAATCATTCTGGATGATATCGATCGGAATATTTTGTCCTTCGTTTATATTTTGATTAAACCGTGTGTATGAGCATCTAGTTCCTAAACACTGTAATTTATGATGCGCTACCATTGAACGTAAAATATGACCAGTCTCAGGTGCCGCCAAGCAGATTGTTCCATACTAGAGGCCATAAATTTAGACAAAATGCTTATTTTATTGTTTACGTTGATATCGCGCCTAGTAGATATATAAAGCACAAATTGGGCCTTTCTGCTCACTTTAACCTTGATATAATTATACCTATGAGGGCCTGTTTCATTGTTCGTTCGTAGTTTGATTTTTGAGGGCCTGACTAAACGGACTTTTTTAGAGTTTTAAGGGCTTAAAAATGCTGTTTTCTGCGGTTTGTTAAGGTTTCGCTTTGTTTGAACACATTTTCTGGCGATATCCGCTGGCAACACTAACGACTATACTCAACCTCTAAACGAGAAACGCCTACAGGAAACGATTTTGCACTTCGACGTTCCTTGTCCCACATGGCGATATCACCGTTTCTCGCTCTTTTATTTACTTTGTTTTGTCTCGTTAATCCTTGCTTACGTAATGGCGTTTCTGTCTTACTTGAAAGAGTAACGTTTATTGCATCCGAAATGGTTGGTAGGTCATCTTTCACCGTCACCATCGGTCGCCAGGAGATAACTATCAACATACCCGGCGCATCTTATCTTTGATGTGTTTTGCGGCATTTAAGACACCGTCTTTCTTCAGCGCATTTCGTAGTGTGGCAGCGTAACAAACCTGCCGTGCGAGCCCACACCTGCGCTGCCTCTAAAAGCAAGGGTGCTATTCTGTCGAACTCTGCCAAATTTCTTATAGAAGTTGTCGAATTTCGCCATGCTGGCTCCTTCAACCAGTCTGCAACAGCATATCCGCTCTTTGAAAAAAATTCGCGATAAGAAGATGGCGAATTCGATAACATACCGCAATCGGAAAACTTCTGGCCGAAAATCACTGTGGCAGTGACGCCAGGAATGCATTGAGTAATACAAATGTCACTTGGCAGTTTGTCACGAATTCATTTTTGGCTTTTTACTTTAACCTGAGTGGCATGTACTTGTTCGCAAATATCGTTTTTTTCTTTGAGAACAAAAGCGTACGTCTGCACTGAGTCATTATGGCATTTACTTTACAAAGCGCAGATGCAATTTGCCGTGAAACGCGCGTGCTGTCCGGAAAAATGTCCGCACCGAAACTGTCCGCGACGAATTCTGCTGTCACATCTGTAACAAGCCCGAATGTCCTCAATCATCGTTCTATTCTTCGCTTAGCCAAGCCGCGCATGAAATTGAATATTTCGACAGGTTACACCAAGGGAATTCCTTTCCGCCTGACATTGGGGAGCGTGTCCGCGCAACGATGATGTGTCTACAGTTTGTTTGTTCTTGCTTTTTTCGTTTTTTCGTTTGCCTTATTTTTGCCGCAGGATATATTTCGTCGCAATTTTTTGCTTTCCCGGCGTTTTAGTGTCGTACGTACTTTGTTACATGTCATCGGTGGGCTCAAGTTTTTTTTTTTTTTCTTAGGCTAGATTTCAATCGCGAGACCTCCATTTAAATTGATCAAATCGACGCGAATGCGGTTTCACTTCTGTTACTTTGCCACACATGCCAAAGTGGTCATGGGCGTACGTATACGCGAAACCGTAGTTTACGTTTCCAGCCGAATTATATGTGGGTGTCGAGGGGTGAAAGCTGCACGAGAAATGAGATTGACTGCGTATAGTTTTGTACGCTTTTTACATCCTCTTCTACAGTGCACACTTACGACAACTGCAGAAGGTGGTCCAATACATTTGCAACATTGGCTACTACTGCTTTGCGTCCACTGTTCGCGCCAAAAAGCAATGCCAGAGGTTCCGGTGCTTCATGCATGAGGAGGCGCATGGCGTGAGGAGGCATGCCTGAGCAGGCCCATCGTCCTATACTCGCGTCATCATGGCTCTATTATCATGTCATCGTCGTCACTGCATCGTCCTCATACAGTCGTGGTCACACAGTCGTCGTCATGAATATGTTGCCATGCCGTCGCTGTCGTTCCGTTGTCATTATTCTAACATCCGACACTCGGCATGCTGTAGTCGTCATAGTGTTGTCGTCATGCTTATCGTCGTTACGTTGTCATTACGTCACCGTCATCACTTCAGTATCGTCATCCCATTTGTCATCTATCCATCATCGTCATACCGCCTTCTGAAAGTATGCAAATGTTGTAATCACGTTAGTAGAAAATTACATAAAGAAATAATATAAACGTTAATGGCTGATGAAATATTTCTATATATAGCGAGAAGGTGACACTGATTAGTAGAGGCGCAAACTATTGCACAATGCGAATAAACATTTTTAACGCCCGTATTTACAAACATGCAATGATTTTGCGGTGTTCTTGGCCTACAATTCTGCCAAGTAGAGGCTAACGTCAGCCATGTACTGAAGCTATCAGGACCCTTTATTTGCGCTGATAGGTGACTCATGAGCAGTAAGTTTGTCATCAGGCGTTTCACAGCACCAGCAGAGAAACACTGAAGTGGAGGGTCATTTTCAAAGCAAGTCACTTTTGTCGCAAGAAGTGCTCGCAGTGTCCACTTCAGCCGAAGTTTCGCGCTCCTTACAATGTGGCCAAGTCATCGATGAAGCCGTTGCGGGTCGAGATGCCTTTGTGGCCGGCAACATCAATTGAAGCCACGAAGTTGTCATCCTGCTTTATTACGGGACCACTTCTCGTAATCATGCAAAGGTTGGTGCTCGTAAATTTTGCAATAGAATGTTGAAGGTATCACTTAGGCAGTAAATTTGTGTATTTATTTTGCAATTCTTTCGTTGAAATGTAAGCGTGCGTGCATCAAAAGGCTTGGCCGAGCTGTGCGCAATAATGACGTCGCTTGCGAAAGCATGCCCCTTGAGAAGCTGCCTAAGAATCCTCCGTTTGTTCGTTGATGCGGCTGCAATCACGTCGCCACAAGTGTATTTAGGAGAGTTTAAAGAGTGCAGACTCTTGAAAGTGTTCGCGTAAGGAGTGAGCGCGCCATGGAAGAGGAGAAATTTCCGGCTGTCGATACGAGTGCTTAAGACAACCATGGAAAATGGCAAAGTGGAGTGGAAAGTGTTCACACTTAAAGTTACTCAGCCCAACCGGGTGAATAAAGTGTGAGTTTGAACATCGCATGACGTAGTTAATGGCATCGTGTAAGACAAGGAGGTAACACAAATCCCTACCCCGCCCTTTGCAGGGTTCCCTAAATAAACTTTAGCCTTCGTCAGTTTGGTATTTTGCTATAAAAGCAATGTCCCCTTTCTATTGAAGATGGGACGAACGCTGATTTCACGCATTTCAGCCACCCGAATCTGCTACCCGAATTTCCATGAACACGGTTCGAATTCAACTTCATACATGTCGTGTTTCAGGTCATTTGGTTTATCTCAAATCGGTAGCCGCTACAGGAACGCCCTAACTGTCGTTCAGAGAAATATTCAGGCGCGTTAGAGGGACCGGTCGTAGTCTGTTTACCTCTCTTTTTTTCTCTCATTACAGATCAACATATTCGTACTGAGTAATTCGTTCGTTGTTTATTTGCTTGGTGATATTATCACCCTCTGTATTGCCATGACCCCTAGAGGATATCTGTTAAATCTACAGCAACGATGACGACAACAACCCCAACAGCATGAGCAACAACTAGCACTGGCCTTGGTCCTTCTTTTTAACGCGTTGTTATAAGGTTACTAGGCTCACATGGCACTTCACCTGCATGTGCGCGAAACGGAGCAGAACGGAGACATAGGGATGACGTGCTGGATCCCCTTAGTGGTGCGTCAGCAAAAGCAGTAATGAACACAGACTGCGGGGCGTTCATGGCAAACCGCGAGGCATAGTCACGTGGTGTGAGGTCACCACTTGCATCTAACCAATGACGGTGCGCATCCGCCCTCAGCCATCTCCATTAAACGTCACTTCCCATACGACCGCTACCTATCTGCCCGCTACACACTCGGTACCCCTGCTGTGTAATGCTTTCGCGTTTACACGTAATGCTTTCGCGTCGGCACTTTCGCATTTGCGCCTATTCTTTGGTTTGGATGTGCTGGCGGCAGCCGCAGCTATAGGAGAACGTTCTCAGTGAATATAGACTAACTTAAAAAAATATACATAGCTGCCATGTCTACTTCTAAAAAGACAGATCAGTTACTATTTG
This sequence comes from Dermacentor silvarum, assembly GCF_013339745.2. Lineage (NCBI taxonomy): Eukaryota > Metazoa > Arthropoda > Arachnida > Ixodida > Ixodidae > Dermacentor > Dermacentor silvarum. Next base: position 41,715,274 of record NC_051158.1, on the reverse strand, counting down.
TAAATGCACCTACAAATATTGAGTTATCGATGATAATGCTGAAATTGAATGAAAATTTTCAAAAAGTACTAAGCCAATGATATCAACGCTGCCGTCTCGTGGCAGCGTTGGTCGTTCGGTGTATCAACAGGTGTATACGCGGCATCGGACGGGCTGGCCTGTTTATGACTTTCTACGAGGCAAATTATTCCAGGTTTCAATGTTTTCACAGAAACCGGATATCCGCACCGGGGTCTCAAGTGGCATATCTTCGCCACGGGGTTAAATATATTCTGAAAATATGCTATTATTTCTCTCAAATGACACGAAAAGAGGCGTAGAGTGTGTCGGCTTACAGTAGGATCAGCATTTTGTAGCACTCCGCAATTCAATAGCCGTTTCGTTCAACACTAGTAAATAAGAAAATGGGAGCGAGCAGAGTGCTTCCTTTCTAGATAGGTGTTCGGCGCTGAAACGCAAACGCAGCAACGCCCTCTTAATGCGTTGAGAAAGGTTAAGATACCATCTATGTTTGTGTGAATTTCCTTCCATTTCTAAACATTGCAGCAGGTTCAAACGCGCAGCTGCTTTCACAAACACTAAGCTAAATCTGTACACGTTATAGTGCGAGACCTCAAAGAAACCACTCAACGGTACTTCTGAGAGTAAAACGTACAAAAAAGTGCACATTTATAGCGTTGTGGAAGGTGCTGATGCTTCCAGACCAAGGAAAGAAGTCCGCCAAAAGTTCTCGGTGCAACAAAAATGTACGTATTCACTAACTTGCGAATGATCTGTTGAGGTCGTGCCTTGGGTTGTTACTTAAAGACTGCGATATATACATCAAAAATTTTGCAATAATGCATATATGAAGAAAGTAAAATATCTGTCAATAAAAACTGAGGGGCTTTGAACACTTATTTAAAGCACGCCAGAAAGCCTCTTCAGTTTGCTTTACCTGAAGCACGTGTCATCGAGTGAATAGCTGCGTAGACACTACGTACTTTCTCAACATTGTACGGCGGGGACATGCCTTCAGTGCTTTCATTTTTCCTTTTTGTGGGAGTTTACTGTACGTTTCGGCAGTTTTAGAGAGGTCGCTCAACTCAGCAACACTTACCTTTCAACTAAGCACTTCCTAAAGAGTTTTTGTCGTGGTTGTTTTGTTTGTTGGACATTCTTGACCACACAGAAAGATTTTTGCCATGAAAGGGCTCGTGAAGTTAGTGAACTTTCTTTCTCTCTACATAATTTCGGTCCTCATACGACATGACACCCCTTATTGGTCATCGTTCAGGCGTCTGCTCCTCTAGATAATATCAGCGTCTATAAAGCGTGGAGGCTCTGACTTGTTGTAAGAATAACGAAATTCGTTCGCTGTCCTTCAATTCCTTTTTTTTCAGATCAGAGAGGAGAAAAAAGTTCGACCTTGTGTTTAAGAGATTTCTGTGTCAGCCTCATGTTGCCTGTTCAGAATATGGTGAGGGCAGCACTGCAGGGGGAGTACGAAATGTACCTGACCGAAGATATATGCCACGTCTCCTGTGCTTACGCTGTGGCAGAGCTGCAAAGCTCACGCACACACACACACACACACACACACACACACACACACACACACACACACACACACACACACACACACACACACACACACACACACACACACACACACACACACACACACACACACGCGCGCGCGCGCACGCACGCACATGGGCGCACGCACACACGCACACACACACAGGCACGCACGCACGCACGTATATTAGGGTATTCGCACAAACGTTGTGGTACGAATAGTACAGGGCGCAATGTTCGTCATCAGACGCCCCTTGTCCATGCTTGGCCTATCCTCATTAGCAGAAACGACGGCCGTGATGTATTTTTGTCGACTAAAGCGGCAATAAACGCGCGTCACGCACACAGAATATTAGAAGTCAGTCCACACGCCTCGCCACTGTTGGTTGGTTCTTTACTATTTTTACAACCAGTGGATTAAGGTGTCACGGCTGCATAAGTACGAAGGTTAAGTGCACTTCGCCGCCTATAGGTTGTATATTGGGTACCCATCCCATGACCATTCTGAAAAGCAATGCTGCAGTGATAAAACGCCGTACTGTCTATCAGCTGCCACTGATATCGCCATCGCAGACCCAATCGAGCGCTCGGAGGTCGTACAGAGAAAGGGTCTTCGCTTGGCGCAAGCACTTCCTCAGTTGGCTTCAAACAACACAGGTCACAACGAAACTGTCTTCCGATCTCCCCTATTGGCATACCATGCTTGAAGCCTCAGTGTGCTCGAACTTCCGGTAAAATGCACCATTCCAACGGCCTAAGAAAAGCTTCTTGTGCTCGATGACTTGAACATAACGTACCGAAGACACGTGCAAGTCGGATGTGCTTGCGTTTTTACAGATAGCTGCCTAGCGGCATTCTAAATACCTTCTCTTGACGTGTCAGGGTGTGGTCGACAGGATCGGCTAGTTTCGCCTGCAAGTGTAGAATCTGCTACAACCACCATCGCTTTATACAAAACTATGTATATATACTGCACGTAACGTGATGCAGGATGCACAAGAAGTTATCATACTCATTGACTCACAGTGAGCGCTACAAAGATTATACCGTAACCTGTCTAGGAAAACGCCGTGCCAAGTATTATCTTAAGCTGCCTAAACACCTCAGGGACAGGAGATTCAAGGTGAAACTTCAAATGATCCCATCACACGTTGGAATTCAAGGCAACGAGAAAGCCCTTGCACGAGAAGCGCTATCATGTGCTGCAAAATACAGAGCTCAGAAGAACCTGCAGAAAACGAAGGTTGCAATCTGCAATTATCTCCAAGCGCTGCACAAAATTCCACCTCAACCCCGTCGGGTCCTAGTGCCTGCTCAAGAAGGATCCACCCTATTGTATCGCGTTATAACAAACTCAGCTTACAACCAGACTGAAATATTTATGACTGGACGATCCACTTATGTTATTGTCTGTTGTAAAAGGGCTGATGTAAATCACTTCACTTGCTTATGCCCGTAGTGAGACGCAGAAAAACAGGCATTACGTCACACTCTACTGGAAAAAAAGGTCTTCTATACGCGAGTTTTGAAAACAATGTTCCCGGAAGGGGCCGCTGTAAACAGGAAGTAGGTTCTCCGACTGTTGATTAGTTTCCTTTCTGAGACGGCGTTTATCCCGTCTGCTAACACACCCTTGCTAACAATGATATATTGCTCAGGTGCTGCCCATTTAACGCACATTTTCTGGCCAAGCATGTCCGACGGTGAACCCCGCCTGTTGTAATATGGCCATCACCATAGCATCACATTAGCTCATGGACATTATTTCATAACATCCTTTTCAACAGTAATTAACATGTATTTTTTAAATTTTCTCTATGTACGCATTACATGCAACTGCGCTTGGTATTCTTCCAGTCTGTAACCTTTCTTTTTCATTTTTCTCTCCGTGATCCATGAACTTGCTCTGTTAGTTTTGCAATTCTTGATCAACAGCTTGGCTTTGATTTGTATTTTCATTATTTTTTGTTTTCTTGTTCCTAATACGCATGCTTTTTCAATAGCCAGCCCTACAGAAAACTTAACCTCCCAATTATCACCTTTAATAAAGAAGAATAAGACAGGTAGGCACATCTGTCAACGACTAAAAACAACATAATGTATTTTTTTATGTTCGGCGTCAAGTGCTAGTGTTCCTAATCGAGAGAAAGAGAGACGGTGAGATACTTGTTGGGTAAAGCAGGTGATTTGGTTTAAGCCAGCCTGCCTTAACCGATAACCCTACACTAGCATAAGGAAAGGGGAAGTTATAAAGGGAGGGAAAAAACAATGACGCAATGTTGTTCTGCAATCATACCGCTTCTTTTATGTTTCTATCATTCTCACGCGGCGCAGCGAAGATTAATCAGCATGAATACGAAGACGAGGTTACAGACATGAGCGAGTTAACTTTACCCAACTGACCATAACCCAGCCAAACTAAATCAGGCAATCCAACAACAAACAATCTTACTTACCAACCTTCCTTCCCCTCTGACAAGAGTGTTGTACAGGAAAGTAAAGGGCTGACGTTCCGATAAACATTCCAAGTTGACCCGAAAGGGGGAAAACACACCATCAATGAAATAGGCTTCGCAAGTCTCAGTATGATTTTTTCGGCGCCTTCCCAGACGCCGCAATAGATGGTCACCACACCACGATTCCTTAGGCTATGTAATATTCTATGTTTACAATGAAAGCCAGTTACGGAGAAGTGCCTAGCAAGCATTGACAGGAATACCGCTACTCTCATATGCGGCTGTTCGCATTCTTTTCTTGTCCTTTACCTCTGCCGTCGTTAACGGTGAAGAAGAGGCTCTCGCTTTGGCCGTGCACCTCAACGCGACGAATTCGGCTTCAGGCCCGGAAGAAGTCAACAGTGGCCTCATCAAACTGGTGCTCAGCGAATAAATCACTTTTGCGGCAGATGCGTGCAGATTGGCTTTCATCACCTTTCTATTTGCAGCCAGACACCAGCTGTATTCCGCCGAGATGGGAAGAGGAGGTTGGAAGAAGAAGCCCGACTATTCGGCTCCAGAATCCCATCATCTCCATTTCATCCCCTTTTTTACTCAATGCAGCATTCGATAATATTTTGTAATAGCAACAATCGCCGTACTTTCTTTTCTCCGATGTTTGTTGCCGTCAAATTTATCTTTCTCAATTATTCATAAGAAGCTGTAACGTGCTGTTTACTCTATCATCATGATGATTATCATCATTAATATAATAGTAACATAGGTTATCGGAGAATGTGTGTGCGTACATAGCCTCCTAAGGCTATGGTGCGTACCTATACCTATGCTATTTTCGTTCGCGTCCTTGTTCTATTTCTTGTTGTCTAAGCACTGGAACAATTTTTCCAGCGTATTTATAGCCTTAGAAGCTTATTCCGCCATCCCAAGTTCTGTGTGCCTTTTGATTAACGCGGTACATGTCAGCGTACTGGGCAAGGCTTATGAATCGTAACAGGACAGCGCGAGTCTTGACCAGTTCCATGCAATTGCACTTGTTCTTGTTCCATGCGATTGCACTTGTGCAATTGATCAGTTCACCCAATCTCAACGCGCCCACAGACGTCTCAATGTCATTATCTTGTCATATTCCTGTAACTTCTTACGTTGGTATTTCGCATCGTCTTGTATGTGGCGTGTTGCTGAAAGTACTGGTAAAAATCAAAGATGAAGTTATTTGAGACAAAGTGATGAGTTTTACTGGCCTTACCTTTGTAATACCAGTGGCAATAGAAATCGCACGATAAACGCTAATACAAAAAAATTAATTGAAAAAAATTGCAGATATCGTTTTTAAATTATTGGCTTACACTCGAGTGATGCAATTGCAGAATTTCCGTGAGCCATTCCTCAAAACAAAAGAAAAAGCAAAAAACAAAGAAATTAAAAAACTTCAGATATATTATCTATGTTTTGAACTACTTTTGAAAACCAATAAATTAAAATTGCAAACAATTATCGCAAAAATTTGTTTATAAAACTCAGTCTGTGCGATGATTTTGGGAAAATCGTGAGTCATGGCGGAAATATTGTGTAAAATTGCCCCTCTAGAAAAGCCTTTGATTTAAATCTGTCCTTGTCACCTTTCTTTTTTCTTTTTCCGGTGCCAATTTTCCATCGAGAGTCGACCTCTATATATTCTCTTCGCACTGATAAAAACGTTTTCGTGTTCCAACGCAGCTACCACAGTCTCAAATAGGGAGCAATAAACCATACCGCCGGTACATCTCCTCAGAAAATCCAGTGACCATTTTTGTGATCACGTACCTACAATTGAATGTCGACAGTGTGTACATCGCGATAAGGTGGAACATACGGGCGACAATATCAGAACGGAAAACACAAGAGAAAAAAAAAAGTGCGAAATGTGTCACTTCAACAAAGCCTGTGTATCCTTATGATAGTGTACTATCTCGTTTAGCGTAACTTCTGCGCATTGTGCCTATATTTAGCGCCGAAGTCTCTCTAGGGCAGACATATGAGTCATTTACGCATTTGGTTATATACTTCATCAGCTTTTAAGTACATACCAAAATAGGATGCTCAAAAACTGATAAATTGTTGAATATTCCGCGACGCCAGTCGTTACCCAGCCAGTAATATACTTCCTCAAGCCGCAAATGGCAAGGGAAGGACAATGCAGTGGAAATATTAGCACGATCTCTCAAAAGCGATAAAGCATAATCATAAGCAGCCTCGTCGCGGCGACCACTAGTGCCCGCGACCATTATCTGCGCAACGCAGTCATGTCCTGCCTTTAATGGCACCAATTATAATGGGGAAGACGCCCACGTTTTATCGGAGTAAATGAACCTGCGTTTGCTTCTATACAGTGGTAAGAAAGTTCAAAATAAATTGGTCATTGCTGAAGTAGTAATAACAATAATAATAATAATAATAATAATAAATTCCATTTTATGTCGTCTGAAGGTTCAACATCTATCTAAGTGGTCATCAATTGGTCAATTCGATTCAGTTCGCTTTCAATCGGCATCACGTCGCATAGTGTCACGGGCACTGCCAGAAAGTCGCAAAAGTGTGACTTGACAGAAACTTACGCTTATTACATCGCATGGTCCTCAACAGCAATTACTTACACACATCTAAACAAAAAAAAAAGCAAACATGGTACTTGCAATCCAAAATACAGCGCATCTGCATATAACAGAAAGTAGAATATAAAAATATTGAGAACAATTACAAATGAAGAGCAGCGAAAATTCCTTCAATTCTTTGTCCACCTTTTTTTGATGGAGTAGCCAGCGAATACCATTGACAGATATTACTGCAGATGAATGGGTAGCTTAATAAAAAAATCTCGCAAAAACACACCCCGCAGGTTTCTGTATGAAATTGCTGCTGTTTTCTCCAGCAGGCTCTACACTATCGCTGATGACTAAGCAATCACCAAATATTTGTTCAGTTTGTGCCTACAAGAAATTGCACTGATTGCCAACCATCTAGCCCAAGTCAGCTGTATTGCACAGGACTTTCTCTTCACTCATTCTTTTTCCCCTTCTCCTCGCACAGGGTCCCCACCGATGTTCACTCCTGATCAACCCCCTCCATGCTTTTGTTGTATCCTACGCAATCTATCTCCTATAATCAATACCCTAGCGATTAATCTGCCTTCCTCTAGTGTATTTCACTCCCTCTGACATCTACCGCATTACTTGAGTAAATTGCCTGACCTGCTCGATTCTATTTATGCCACCCGACCTCAACTAGAAATGGAATTACTTGCATTTGTTTCTGTAATGCACGAAGCCCAAGTTCTTCTGTGTTAACGCCATGCCTATACTAATCTGTGCCATAGCTAATTGTCCTGTCCTTGCTGAATGGTTCAACAGCACCCGAATGAGTTTAAAGATTGCTTTCTAATATTTTACGCGTTAGCATTCTTAGGGTACGTCGCGCCCTTTCCAGGCGCTATGTATGTATGTATGTATGTATGTATGTATGTATGTATGTATGTATGTATGTATGCATGCATGTATGCATGTATGCATGTATGCATGTATGCATGTATGTATGTATGTATGTATGTATGTATGTATGTATGTATGTATGTATGTATGTATGCATGTATGCATGTATGCATGTATGCATGTATGCATGTATGTATGTATGTATGTATGTATGTATGTATGTATGTGATGATGTGTGGTGTTTTATGGCGCAAGGGCCAGTTGTGGCCAAAGAGCGCCATGCCAGTGTTTGTGAGTGTGCAGTGGGGCGATGAATTCTGAGAAGTAGATGAAGCGTGGCTGTAAAAGGGCCTAAAAATAATCGCTGTAAAGTGCGTAAAATATGCATGTACTAAAATCATGGCAATGACATAAGGTGTACTATGAAATGAAGAATGCATTGAGAGGTAATGACACGATATTTAAAATATTTAAGATGCAGTAATTGGCAAGAAGCACTACTGCCTAAACAGAGCCCTTGAACCACAAGGGCCTGGAGGCATGTGCTATAAAAAACTATCACAGCGGCATCCTCTTTAGAGAGGATGCGCTACGAACTAGTTGGGCTAATAACATGTAGGACCACATCGTTCAAAAAATCGACGACTGCTTTGGCATTAAAAATCGGTTCTTCGCCAAGAAACATAATGGGGTGAAGCGGGACATGATATCGGTACGCTTGTGGAAAATATTTCTTTCTTTCTGTTTCGGCTTCCCGGCACTCCACGAGGACATGGAGGACGGTCAGCCTCTCACTACATCTACCACAGGTTGGAGGATCATTTCCATTCAACAGAAAATTGTGAGTACCATATGTGTGTCCTATTCTTAGACGACAGAACAGGACATCAGTTCGTCGTGTTTTCGTTGCGGGTGACCAGAAACCTAACTGTGGCTTAATTAAGTGAAGCTTATTATTTGTTTCAGCGTCCCACAAGCGCTGCCAGTGGTCTCGCAGTTTTCTTCGCAGAAAAGGCTTCAGATCTGCGGGAGGAATAGTAGCAGCAGGATTAATAGCTTGCGATGTAGTTGATCTGGCCAACTGGTCTGCAAGCACATTACCCTCAATGCCTCTATGGCCAGGCACCCAGCATATAGTCACATGCTGGCTAGATATATACGCTCTGCATAAACTGGAATAGAGCTCAGTAAGTACAGGATTTTTGTTTTTGCAGAGTGACATCAGAGCTTTCACCACGCTTAGGGAGTCTGTAAATATAATTGCTTTTTGAAGTTTTGATGCCCTTATATGATTCACAGCCGACAATAGTGCATAGGCCTCAGCCGTAAAGATACTCGTTTCCGGGTGGAGTACACCGGATTCCGAAAAGGATGGGCCGACGGCTGCATAAGATACCCCGGCATGTGACTTGGAAGCATCTGTGTAAAGCTCTGTACACGAGTATTTAGATTGGAGTTCTAAGAAATGCATTTTAATATGTGCCTCTGGCGCGTGTTTAGTGACCTCCAGGAACGATGTGTCACACTCTATGAGTTGCCAGTGCCACGGCGGCAACAGTTTCGCTGGAGCCATAGGTTCAAGCAGCGGAACACCCATTTCCTCACTAAGATTCCTCAAACGCAAAGAGAACGGCTTTCTTGCTGCAGGTCGATTATGGAAGACTGTGGCAGCGGCCATGTCATTTATAGTTGAGTAAGAAGGATGTTTAATGTTTGCTTGTACTTTCAGAAAATACGTGAAACTGTTGTATGACCGCTGGAGATGTAGCGACCACTGATTCGACTCTACGTACAAGCTCTGGATTGGACTTGTCCTGAAAGCACCGGTTGCGAGACGAATACCCAGGTGGTGGACGGGGTCTAGTATTTTTAATGCACTGGGCGTTGCTGAACTGTAAATTATAGATCCGTAATCAAGGCGTGAGAGTATAAGGCTTTTATACAAGTTAAGCAAACACTTTCGATCACACCCCAAGTCGTACGCGACAGAAGCTTTAAAAGGTTCATTGTCTTCAGGCATTTTGCCCTCAGATACTTAATATGAGGAATAAATGTAAGCTTAGAATCTAAAATAATGCCTAGAAACTTATGCTCGCTGCTCACAGAGAGCGCATCTCCTTTGATTGCAATGCTTGGAACTGGCGTTACGCCTCTCTTGTTAGTAAAGAGTACGCAAGTGCTCTTCTGGGGATTTACCTTAAAACCATTTTCATCTGCCCATTTGGACAATTTGTTTATTACAAGCTGCACTTGTCGTTCGCAGATGGCAATATTGCATGACTTGAAGGCTATCTGCACATCGTCGACATAAACAGAATAAAACATAGTGCGTGGGATGACTGTGTGCAGGGAACTCATTTTTACGATAAATAGTGTGCAACTAAGCACGCCCCCTTGTGGCACACCGGTCTCTTGGGTGAATGACTTAGAAAGAGCGTTACCCACTCTTACGCGGAATGTGCGATTCGATAGGTAACTTTCGATTGTGTTTAACATGTTGCCACGGACACCCATCGCAGAGAGATCTCGGAGAATGCCGTAGCGCCATGTTGTATCGTAAGCTTTCTCTAGGTCAAGAAACACTGAAAGACAGAACTGTTTATGTATAAATGCATCCCTGATATAAGACTCAATGCGAATAAGGTGGTCTGTTGTGGACATACCTTCCCTGAAACCACATTGGAAGGGGTCTAGGATTTTGCCACTTTCAAGCACAGAGATCAAGCGCCGGTTTATCATTTTTTCAAATAACTTGCAAATACAGCTTGTCAATGCTATTGGTCTATAACTACTGGGTAGGGATGGGTCCTTGCCTTGTTTATGTATAGGGATGATCACACTTTCCTTCCACGAAGATGGAATGTAACCAGCTGCGTACATGGCATTGAAAAGACTTAATAGTGTTTTTAGCATTTCAGGGTGCATGTGCTTAATCATTTCGTACAGGATGCGATCGCCACCTGGTGCGGAGTCATTGCAACAGTTGAGGGATGCCTTAAGTTCAGCGAGAGAAAACGGTCGATTGTATGTATCATTTGGCGCACATTTACTTTCGAGGGGCTGTCGTTCTGCGCTTTCTTTGAACTTCAAGAATTGTTTTATGTAGTGTGATGCACTGGAGATGTGTTCAAAATGTTCACCCAGGAAGTCAGCCTGCTCTTCCAGGCTATCACCTTCTGTGTTTACCAAGGGGAGTGATTTTGTGTGACGTCCTTTTAATGTGTTTACTCTGTTCCACACTTTTCTCTCGTCTGTATAGGAATTTATACTGCAAAGATACTGTTCCCAACTATCTCTCTTAGCACGTCGACGTGTTCTTCTGCCTTGGGATTTTGCCTGTTTGAAATTTATGAGGTTCTCGGCAGTTGGAGAGTCGCGAAGCAATCCCCAAGCCTTGTTTTGTTCTTTCCGCGCCTTTCTACAATCTTCGTTCCACCATGGGATGCGACGCTTTTTGGCTAGCCCGTTAGTTTGTTGGATTGATTTTGTGGCAGCCTCTATTATGAAACCTGTAAAGTAGGCCACAGCATCGTCTATGTTAAAGCCAGCAATGTCATCCTGAGCTAAATATGTTATTTCTCTGAAGAGGACCCAGTTTGCTGATTCAACTTTCCATCTGGGATGTATGTATGTATGTATGTATGTATGTATGTATGTATGTATGTATGTATGTATGTATGTATGTATGTATGTATGTATGTATGTATGTATGTATGTATGTATGTATGTATGTATGTATGTATGTATGTATGTATGTATGTATGTATGTATGTATGTATGTATGTATGTATGTATGTATGTATGTATGTATGTATGTATGTATGTATGTATGTATGTATGTATGTATGTACGTACGTACGTACGTACGTACGTACGTACGTACGTCCGAGGCTGAGTGGAGTTGAACCCACGTGCCAATCGTTCCTCAAGATCAGCAACCCGGCGCAATGCGAGGGTGCGCCACAAATGCACTGGATAAGGGCCGCTTTTTGTTGAACGCCTATTACGCCAATGCTTTAGAAAGCTGCGCCATGAATGCACTGGGTATTTGCCGCTCGTCGATGAAGCTTTATGGGCCACTGAGTATGCGGCAAGCGAGGGCACATTTATACGCAGCGTTCTCGTTTCGGAGTCCGCGCGCTGACTTCTCGGCAGTGCCACTAGATAGCGCAACGTGTCCTGCAAGAAGTGCGAGAGAAGAGCCCGGTTCCCGCACGGCGCGTTTTTCAGTGTTCTCGCGCAATGGCGGGCCATGCATTTCGAAGGCCACGCGCACGTGTCGTGGTATTGGTGCTCGATGCCGCCGGAGTGTTCTTACGCAAGCGCGAACGAAGAATTCTGCTGCAGTACATGTCTCATACATAACTCTTCTCAACGGTGGCAATACGTGGAGCGTGGCAAGGCTGTTATTCGCGCGTTTCGAAATTCCGTCGGTTCTACCCGCCTCCTCTATACCGTTATTTCTACTCCCCATCTGGACTATAGTGAGTTAATGTGCTACAATTTCTGCAATGCGTCTGCGGGGGGTCCCGGATAGTTACAGTAGTCGAGAGGTTATTGTGACGATGCGCTGAGAGCTGCAGAGGGCATTGCGGCGACGTCATGGAAAGGTTCCAACGAGTTTCTTGCTTCGCCTTTCCTCTCTGCCGTGCTCCCGGCATGTATGTATACGCTCTCAACTACCTCCGTACTCGGCTTGCAAGACAGCGACAGCAACAGAAGAAGGGGAAAAATGGAATAGGTATAGAAAGCTTCGCTTTAAAAACACCGCATATCCACGGGGTGAATTATGACGAGTGGGCGAAGCTCCGGAGGGAATCATTGGTAAACCGTGAATCTTCCGTGTAATTCTCCCAGTCTCGCCGCATTAAATCGAACGATTGACTTCCACCAATGACACGCGCCATATGTGGCGTCATTCCTATTTTATAACAGCGCCCTTCATTATAATTGCACCATCTTCCGCTTAAGGGGACGCTAGCACAAACGCGTTAGAAACGTGCAGTACTCTCTAGTAAGGGGGAGAGGCCACAGCGTCTTACGCAGCCGTTTACACATGCCGGAATGAGCACCGCGTTTGCCGACGCCATCAGCGTTTATGAATACGGGGGTAAGGCGGAGAGGCCACAGCGTCTCACACCAGCTTCTTACACGGGCCGTAACGCGCTAGCCCAAACGCGTTAGAAACGCGCAGTCTTTCGTTAATGTTGGGTATTTATTGTCATCGTGGTGCGTGTGTCCATGTGCGCTTCGTGGCGTAGTGGTTAGCGCCGCGCGTTCGGACGCGAGGGGTCCCTGATTCGATTCCGAGCTACGGACACAACTTTCGGAAATTTTTTTTTCATAAAAGTAGACGTGGCTACCTTCTACGACGACGACTACTACTACTACTACTACTACTACTACTACTACATACTACAGAGGAGGGACAGACCCACACCCTAAGGAGCTTCGCCCCTAAAATGCACTGCTCAAATTCTTGCGGATATGCAGATTACCGGAGATAATACTGTAGCCCAAACATCCAACCTATTTGAACACAACAGAAACAGCGACTGCAATAGGTGAGTGACCGATGCTAGGGCTGCTGGCAAAGTCCACCTGTATGCTCTATTAGTGCCTCCCACGGTTTTGTTCAATCCCCCCTGCTTTCTCCTCTTAACCCGCGTCCTGCAGTGAAGTGTGCCAAAGTAGATTATGATGACGATGATGTTGACCCACTGATTACTACAGCTTTTTTAAAGTGATACGGACTTCACCATAGGTGATATTTACTCCCAAGAGCCAGCGTGCATTCCATATATTCAATGGTGTCATTCTCGCGACCAGACTGCTTCGGAATCTGGTTTTCTGCTCCAGTGAGATATCGCTAGCACTTTTTTTCTGAACCACCTTTCCGGAGTCGTTTCCCGCTTGAAGAACTACATGAGGGGCTGGGTAATGACTAGCTCTTCTCGATACCGGACCATATAGCTCTTCTTTAAACATTCTATTTAGCTATCTAATGGTAAAAAATTAGGGTAATAAGCATTGCAGATAGTGCGTGAATGAGTAATGCCTCTTTTACAAAGGCTTCCACGCTGAAAAACACGCAAAACAATGAACAACGAAGAAACTTCCTTATCTCGAGGACACACAGACATCGCTGAAGTGACAAATTTTGAGCTTTTTTGTCATTTGCGTGAGTTCTGACGTCGTCGTGCAGCGTTTCGCGTTATCGGGAAAAGCATATTGTCGGCTTTTAATTGAAGGTACCTGATCAAAAAGAAAAAAAAACGGCCACCCGATTTTCTGTTGAGCTATACAAGCGTTATAGCGTATTGTTCACTTTTTATACTTACTACATCTGGATTCTTACACAATGCTTTTCATTAGTGCTCCGAGAATATAAAAGCGTAGAATAGAGGAGGATATATTAGGGGAAAGTAAGATAAAAGTAATATAAATGCTCTCCAGGAATGACAGTTTAACGCGATCTTCCCCCATTACATATGAGGCTGACAGAACCTCAACGCAGATACAACGTTGTAAACTAACTTTTATTACGCGTTTTGGTGGAAGTTTGGTGTACTTCATCCTCTGAAATAGTCTATGACAAAGTTGTTTTTTTTGCCTCGGGAGTACTTTTTGAGTAATTGCTGACCTAAATTCTGCCGTCACAACATTCCCTATAAAGTCAATAAGGTAAAAGGAAGTTATTGAAATTTTGTTGTTAGCATTAGTATTAGAGGTAAATTGCGCACTTACTATTGTGAACACCTTCAACGAACCTTGGTCAGTAAACATTTTCATTTTCTGTCAACTTCCCTATCTCTATTTATTAACATCATTGGTCTCTGAACTACGTGGTAAGACGAGATGAAGAGACAAGGTAACATGAATTAGATAAGTATATGCAAGCGGATGAGAACTCTACCGATGTACGTATTGATTGCAGTTAAAATGTTGACGATCAGTGAAGAATAAATACAGCCCACCTGGAACAAGTACCGATTCATCAGCTTTGTCCATTGTGTTGCGCTATGTACACCATGTCAACAACTCAAAAGCACACGAAATATGGAGGTAATGGGATAAACAGTGATTGAGATAGCAACAGTGCTGGCAACCACGTCCTAGTGTTTTGTTAAAGAAAAAAAGAACCAACATCGGAAAGGAATAAACATCCCCTTATTGAGGGTGAACAGTAATTCTTATCTAAGGGAGCTTAAAATAACAAAGCGATGACTGCTTATAGTAAGCAGGAAATCAATGTTTCGATTATTGAAAAAAATGGAAGACATTACGACACAAATTCGGGGAAACAAAGGAGGGTATAACGATTGTTACTTTAGCAAATAATTAATGAGCACTGTTTTGAAAAGAAAACGGGGTAAGATGGAGGGCTTAGAATTCAGGAGCCGAATTGACAGGCTTCTCCTTCAGGCCTCTGCATTCCCTGGCTGCAGTGGAGAGGAGATGATAGTGAATCCGCACGCATCTGCCCCAAAGCTGAATTATTCGCCAAGATATCAGCTCAGTGAGGCGACTGTTAACTTCTTTCGGGTCAGTCCCGAGACACTTATTTCGGGTCGGCCACGTTTATAAACACGGTGAAGTGACAGCCTCATTTTTTTACCTAGAAGGATGCAAGAAACCACATCTGACGGCCGCAATATTCCTGTATATGCTTGCTCGGTGCTTCTCGGCCGCTGGCTGACATAGGAAACATGGTATTGACTCAAGAATAGTTGAGTGGTCGCTATCGATTGCGGCTGCCGGAAACGCCCAGAGAAATGGCGTTGGCATATGCGGTGTCCATATTTTTCTTGCTCTGTGCTGTAGTTTTTTGGGCCAACTTGAAACGCTTATCGGAACATCAACACTTCGCCGTCGTCTACAGAAATCATGCTGCGGCCTCGAGCGAAGGCAAGGGATGAGGTAAGATTGCTTTTTTGTTGGGCTAGGAGATTGAATACGGTTGGGTTAGGGTTGCTGTGGTCATGTTTATTCAGCGTGGGTTTTCGGCTTCGAATCCATGCTGCATATTTTTATATACATGCATGCGCATTCGTATGAATTGGATCGTGGCTTTTTAATACAGACAGGTGATAAAATCACTGTCTCGATAACCATGCAAATCAGGAAACCACCTGGAAGATGTAAAAAGGTTTGGCAGGACACCTCTCACGTTGAATATCCAGGTTAATGAGATCAACATTGAAGCAATCTAGTGACACACCGCAGTTCGAAGTCCTTCGCTCCTCTGTAAGGAACTTTAACAGTTTTATTTTACCGAGAAGTTCTTTACTATTCTATTGCTCAACGCTTCTCGCTCAATACGAGCCTGGTTCCATTGTCTTCACTTCTCTACTTTTTCCCCACTCGGATTCTTTTGATGCCGACTTTGTCACTTCGCTTAAGCTGATATCTTCTGTTTTTTCATGCCGACTTGCTCATTTCAGGCCTTTTGTTCTGCTTGTCTGTTCGGGCACACACCCAGTCTCACATACCGAGTTGTACGTATCTAGTGGTCCAAGTTGTCTATTTCTTTTGCACACAAAGTGCCACCCTCGTTCGCCATTTTAAAGACTTCATGAGCAATGTTCCTCATATGCTTCGGACGGTCAAGACGCACTTGTCTCGTTATACGTAGTGTGGCTTTTTACGAGCGTTTCTATTCTACTAACCTTGGAAACTTGCACCGCCGCTCTTGAAGATGACCCTAGCCTGCCAGAAAGGACACCCATCGACGTCGCTGACTTGAAGAGACTTCTTCTGTTCTGCCTGGAAAACACATACTGCACATTTGAAGGCACCCTCTAGAGACAAGTGGACGGGGCACCGATGGGTGCATCTATTCCGGTAACTGCTTCAGATATAACAAGGAAATGGCTTGAAAGTCGAGCACTCACCTCTTTCAACTCGCCGCCCAGGGTCTTCCTACGTTACGTAGACGATGTGTTCTGCATTATTCAGTGAGAACAAATTTCTGCATTCCTGTCGCATCTGAACAGTTTGCAAGCGTCAACCAATTCACTCTCGAGGAAGAAAAATGCGGCGAGCTACCCTTTCTGGACGTCCTCGTGAAGGGTGACCAGACCAGTCTGGCATTTTCCGTTTAAAGGGAGAGCACACACACGGGTAGGTATTTGCATTGTAATTCAGAGCACTAGACGAACCAGAAGAGATCGGTGGTCGGCTCTCTTGTCGGAAGAACCAACCGCACCTGCGCAACACCAAAAAGCAGGGCTGGATGCTAGAGTACAAGAAGTGCACAAGAATCTCTCGGCATGTGGCTGCCCGAGGTCGTTTCTAAACAAGATGGAACGACATCTGTGTCACCCCGCAATACCTAACTATGTGCTCCCAAAAAAGGCGCCGCTGTAGCACACGTGACCGGGGTGAGCGAGAGCTTGGCACACGTTCTACGTGGTTGTGGCGTCCAGGTAGCTCACTTGCCTTCACAAAAATTACACCATCTGCTGGTAAACGTGAAAGACAAGCTTCCAAAGACAAAGTTTCCAGGCATCGTCTACCGGATTCCACGTGAATACAGCAAATGCGTCTATATCGACGTGACAGGCAATATTGAACAGTGGTTGAAGTAGCTTATCAACGATGTAAACAAGAAATAAGTTGCATCAAATGCTTTGAGAGAACACGCAGGTGACTTGAGCCACAATATTGATTGGAATAACGCCAAGAGATTAGAAAAGGAAAGAAATTTGACTGCAAGACACCACTTGGAATCCCTTCTCAACCAAACGACAGATAGCCCTCTCAAAAGAACTGACGGAAACGTTCCCCCCATCTACACACGCTGCTTACGTCTTATTTTAAAGCCTCATAAACAATGTATCACACGTACTTGATCCGCTTGGGGAGCCGAAACGTCTTCCCTGTATTCTTTTTGTGGGCAGTGTCCTTCTTCTTCAAACCTTTCATCATATATATACAGTTTAATATGGAGAAGACAAAATTTTCAATAGCCTGGAAAGGAAGCAAGAATTCAGGATCGCCAGTCAGCCTGTAGAGTCTGTAAAGGGGTACGTTTAGCTAGGTCAATTACTCACAAGGGACCCTGATCACGAGCAGGAAATTTTCAGAAGAGTAAAATTGGGTTGGAGTGCATACGGTAGGCATCACCAAATCCCGACTGGGAGCTTACCACTGTCGTTGAAAAGAGAAGTGTACAGTCATTGCATTCTACCGGTGCTAACATATGGGACAGAAACTTGGAGGTTAACAAAGAAGCTCGAGAACAAGTTAAGGACCGCACAAAGAGCGATCGAACGAAATATGTTACGCCTAACGTTAAGAGACAGGAAGAGAGCGGTGTTGATCAGAGAGCAAGTGCGGATAACCGATTCCAATTGACATTAAGAGAAAAAATTGGAGCAGGGCAGGCCACGTAATGCGTATGATGGATAACCGGTGGACCATTAAGGTTACAGAATGGATACCAAGAGAAGGGAAGCGCAGTCGAGGACTTCAGAAAACTAGGTGGGGTGATGAAGTTAGGAAATTTGCAGATGCAAGTTGGAATCAGCTAGCGGAAGACAGAGGTAATTGGATAGTGCAGGGAAAGGCCTTTGTCCTGCAGTGGACAGAAATATTGGCTGCTGCTGCTGATGATGATAGTTAAACAAAAAGAAAAGAAACCGAGGGGCTTGAGTATTGTTTGTCAAATAATATTCATTGTGTGTTGGCTTCCGATGATTTAACTGTATGTATTCCGACTCTACCTGCTGGTGTCCTTCAGCCAATTGACCTTCCAGCCGAGCCGTTTTATCGAGTGGGCCTGGACTTGCTGGGTCCCTTTCCAATTTCCACGAAAGGCAACAAATGGATTGCAGTCGCCACGGATTACACCACTCGATTTGCAATTACTCGAGCGTTGCCAACCAGCTACGCCACAGACGTAGCGGACTTCCTACTCTACGACGTCACCCTCCAACATGGTGCTCCACGTCATCTACTCACAGATCGCGGTCGCTGCTTCCTGTCTCGTGTGGTGGACGATCTACTTCGACCATGTGCTACTCATCACAACTTCACGACCTCATATTACCCTCAAACCAATGGACTCTCCGAACGCTTAAACCGTACACTGACCGACATGCTTTACATGTACGTTTCCGATGATCACCACGATAGGGACGTTGCGATCCGGTTCGTCACATTTGCATACAACTCATCGCGTCATGAAACTGCCGGCTACTCACCCTTCTATCTTCTCTTTGGACGCCATCCCTTACTACCCTTTGACACCTTGCTCCCTTCTGATCCGGCCTCCACGTCCGCGACTTCCTATGCGCAAGATGCCATCACGCGTGCGCTCGTCGCGCGCACAGTAGCCCGCGCTCGACTCTCGTCGTCGCAGACCGCACAAAAGGCCGTCTACGATCGTTGACACCGGAATACTGATTTTCCACCGCGCTCTCTCGTCCTTCTCTGGCTCCCATCTCGTCGTGTCGGCCTCTGTGAAAAGTTAATGTCGCGATACGTCGGGCCCTACCACGTGCTGCGCCAGGTGACTCCTGTCACCTATGAAATATCTCCCATGGCATCCACCTCATCGACTGCCGCACCACGAAGTGACATCGTACATGTTTCCCGCCTCAAACTTTACAACTGTGATAATCCATTTTGACAACAACAAGCACCGGGACGGTGCTTCATCGGCCGGGGATAATGTCACGAGCAATGGCAAAGACAAAGACGTTGTAGTCAGGCTGGGTCAGAGGCTCTCTTGTCGGACTGAAACCTGCTGGAACCTGTGCGCTCTGCACAGTCTTAATTAGGACAAGCGCTAGCCGTTTACTGGTAATACTCCCCGTAACAATATATATATATATATATATATATATATATATATATGTGTGTGTGTGTGTGTGTGTGTGTGTGTGTGTGTGTGTGTATACTAAATTGTCATTTTCATCATATGAGCTTCAGGAGTGACACGTATACAAGACCACGCGCGACGTCAGAAGGTTTCAACAGCAGTGTAAACATATCTAAGCAGGCAAGGCCTGGGCCTTTTGCCTGAGAAGTGGGTAGTCTTTGAATTTAGTTGCAATACCCCATACGTTCTGCGGATTAATGTCCAAATTGTACCAAATATACGAACGCACCAATATCATGGCGTCATCATCGATCGAGACTTGTCTTGGAGCACTCACGTTTCGTGCAAGACCGAGCGTTTTGCTGCTGTTGTGAATGTTCTCGCTTTTTTGGCGGGAAATCCTGGACCCTGTAGTACCATGAATGTTTCAATTATGTAACGCAATATTTTTATGCTTCATGAGTTACAGCTTACCTGTACTAGGAAATACATAGACAACAAGAATTCGCAGACATGAGAGTGTGCAAGCCCAAGCCCTCAGAACATCTCTGAGTCTCCCAGACACTACATCATTGATCGCGACAGTGGTCATAGCCAGAGATTCTCCTATTACATTCTACATCCTTACAGATGTCCTGAGAGCACACATCCGCCATCTGACTCGGACTTTTTCACACGCTCTTGTTTGATTACCAGTAAAGAGGCCACATTCAATATTTGCAAAAGGAATTGTAAGACATCAGTCCTACATGCCAACACGATTAACTCCTGCCACACGAATGTCAGCGCCATTGTGGTGTCTGCACAGGCGGAAAGTGCAATTGACGATTCTGTGCATCAAAAAGAAGCTGGAGCGCCACTATAAACTTTAAAGCAAGCAAACTTTAAACAAGCAACAAACATCAAAGCAAACAACCTTGGAGCACCGTTCCGACGTGCACAGATTCCAGCGACACGTCAGCAGAGATGGTTTAGTAAAACTCAATATCTCTGCTGCTGCAATGATTCCTACAAAATCTCGAGAAATCAAGTTGAAAGCATCATCTTCGACCACCTCGACCGGTGCAGAGCTTGCTGCACTCCGTGCTGCACTTCATTTCTTTAATCAGGAACCGCCGCACCAATGGACAGTTTCCAAGGTTCAATGATGTCAAGGCCTCCTTTCAGTGCTTACAAAACCCAATGCACCAATCAACAATCCCAATCAACAAGTGGGCTCAGAAATTCGACAGACATATTATCGCAGGCATGACAAGGTACACGAGATATTTCTGTGGCTCCTGGGACACTGCAACGCGGCGCGAACGACTACGCCGATGAAGCCGCCCGAGCTGCTTATTGAAGTTGTGGACGTGTTTTAGAGCGCAGCTATGAGGCGCCCGTGCCTGCGGCGTGCGTCGTCGTCGTACCTCGTAACCGAGTGAACGCGTACAGCGAGAGCGAACGCAGAGTGCAGCAGTCGATGAAACGGTATAAGCGAAGATAGCGAGAGAAGGAAAGCGGAGGAGGGTATGGCGAAATCGTGAGAAGAAAAGAGTAGCGCCTCGCAACACGGACTATGACGACGATGGCTACGAGATGGCGCCAGAGTAGCGCGCGTCGTTAGGGGCCGGGCCTCGATGCGCTCGCTCGCCTCCGCTCTCTTCGTGGGGACGCGCTCATCGAGGCAGTCTACGCGTCGTCTGTTCACTTAAGTGATACATTAACGGAGGTCTGTCAGCGGCGGCTGCTTTGAATTGCGCCCACGCGTCAGCCACGCGCTGCCTCTCGCGATCTCGCCACTAGCGAGGCAGTCACGCCACACTTCGCTCCGTTTAGAACGTGCCGCACGAGACAGATTGCACGCGCCAGCCAATATATCGCGAAATGAAAATACCTATCGACCTGCGTTCAAATTTCACATTAGAAAGCATCGTAATCGTCGGTGAATTTTTATTCCGCTTTTGCGAACAGACGCTGCAGTTGGGCTTATATTGATGTCACGTGAAGCTACGTAGCCCCTATGGGACTCGAACGTTTGCACTATGTGTCATTTACGTTCATTGTCTCCAGATATACAGATACATGTACTGCCTCAGTTACGCCAAATTGTAGTGACCATGCTGTACCGTTTACGGCTAGGCGTCACATTTACAAACTCTTATGCCTTCCTTATTGGAATGGCCAACAGCACCACGTGCAACGCATGAAGCTGTGATGAGACGCTCACACATATTATGTTGGTCTGCCCACGCAATAGTGCTGAAAGGCAAGTAATGCGCACAATGCTAAACCAATTGGAAAATCGTCCACGTATCAGAACTAAAAGCTTTAGACCAGTGCTTTCAAAGAACATCCGCGCAGAAGGCCATATTCGCGCTACTAAGATTCCTGCAGTCTACGGGGCTTCACTATAGACTTTAAGAAAGCCGCCCCCTACCTCTATATAGTGTACGCGGTTTGTTTGCGCTCGCCTCTCTCTCTCTCGGCCCTTCAACTCTCTTTCTCTTTTGACCTGAACTACTGGAACTACCTCAGGTTAAACCGAAACTACCTCAGGTTATACTCCCGGGCTTTCTTTGCATCCTTTTTTTCTCCCTCTTGGCCATTGCCATAGAAAGGGTACGTGCCACTAGGAGGAGGAGGAGAAGGAGGAGAGAAAGAGAGAAGGCAGGGATATTAACCTGAAATATGCGTGCCACTACATATGTGATCAAATATAGTAGCACAAGAGCCACGAAGTGAAAAATCGCCAACAGAAGGCGCCGAGTGCGGAGAAATAAGTTTAGGGAAGGAAATGGGACAAAAACGTGCATTGAACAAGAATCCGTAGACGGCAGTATGGTATGGAGGTGAAAAAAAAAGCTTCGCTCATAACCGGTTCCCAGACGTGCCTGGGAACCACCATCGTTTTTTTGCCTTCCAACTTCTATCGGAAACTTAACGAGGTATGACAAGTTACCACGATGCTCATGCGCATGGCGTCACGTGATTTATGGTGTAGAACTTTTGGAGCCGCCCGCGAACATCTTCAGTCACCAGGAGAGGGCCATTGCAATCATTGTGCACATTCGGTGATTGCTGCCGTTTTCGTGAAGTGGAATAGAGGAAATATCGCCAAATTCGAATCCCCATGGAGCATCCGAGCGTGATGACGTCTTTGTCAGTCGTGTGCGGTCTCAGTGATCACTTGTATTTTTGGAGTTTCCCGCCACTCTCTTCATGCTATATTTGCGAAATGCCTCACGCGAAACAAATATTTATTTATCTTATTCATTGAACTACTTCAAATTACGCCATTCTTAGGGTCTTATATGGAGTATGGACGAGCACACATAGCAACTTTCAGCCGAAAGGAAATGAAACGGCAACTACAGAAAAGGAAGTGAAGAGTGCAACGCAATGGGGGGATCGAAATGATGCGTCAAAAATGATGAATCGTGTTTTGTGGAGAAGGGAAACGAAGGGAACGAAGGGAGAAGGGAAAAAGAAGGGATGGATAAATCCAAGCTTTTTAAACGAAAAATAAAAAATACTTATATTATTCATTGTTTTCCCTGCATTATAAGATAATAAACATAAATCCCGGCACCACAGAGAAGAGCGCATAGTGTACAAGTTTTCGAAGGTATTCAGAAAAACTTTTCAGTTTGTCTGACACAAAAAAATTTGGTTGTTGCATTTTTTATCTGCTATACTTTTAAGGATAGAATTCATATCAAGCTGGACCAGACAAAACGAGATTCTCACAAGATATTTAGAGAATGCATTTCTTTAGACATCTTATAAGCCCGCAATTTGTTTAATCAAATGGGAGAGGATCAGATTTTTTCTGGAGTGCTTGGATTGGAATGCCCATTAAAGGATGTTTAGCCCCCTGTGGTGCTCTACAGATGTGCTTGCTAATTGCTATGATCTCGGCGGAAGCACACAATGAGAGAAAGAACTGTAGGTAAGTATCTCTAGTGCAAATGAACGAATGGAAATATTAAAGAAATTGTCTGCCATCTAGTGCATGATTCATTTTATAAAGCGGAAAGCAGTCTATATGTACAGAAATTCGAGTAATCGAATACATTTCTATTCGCTTTTTCTGCTTGTTTATACAATTCTGATGTTGAATCTGGCATTGCAGTGAGGCACACTGGTGGTCGTCGAAACGACAAGCTGAGGGAGCCCACATCGTCTATTGCGGTAAAACTTAAAAGGTAAATAAAAATTGCTTGAGTTATGAGGTAATCAAAGAAGAATTCTCCAGGGCTAATATATCGCATGGCAGTCAAGTGAAAAGAAGACTTGCGTATTAAGCTTTCCGCGAAACAGCATAAGCAAACAAAACAAAAAAAAGGCAATGCGTCACCATCAATAATAGCAAGATGAGGATAACGAGGAACAGCTAAACTCATGCCCGCTTTTGCTTTATTATTTCTTTCTTATTGTTCATTACCACACAGTTTACGTATGCCTAGCACTTGTTTTACTGTGTATAGTAAGTTTTCAATTAGGTTAGCGGTTGATATTCCACCCAGCTCGCTTCACACATATATTACAGGACATTCAGATTGCGCCACCACCATAAGATTGCTCACGCGCGTGTTTACAATCTCGTTAGCTTGAGCAGCCAAACCAGGCGGACTAATCGAGCGTATCATTAAGGAGCCAGAGCTGCGTGCTCAAGCGATAACCCCTCTCGCTTGACGGAGCGCTGGCGCAGAAGAAAAAGTTAAGAAAAACATAAACGGGAATGCGGGGAACAGATAAAAATGCGTAATTTCTTTATGTAGGTATTGATTCTCGAGACGTGTGTGACCATAATTGCAATTTTAAACAGCAGGCATTTTTTGTTTATTGCACGTAAAAAGCTTTTCATCCCTCTGAAAAGTGTTTTGCCTCACCTGCATATACTGTGATAGCGCCCGAGCTGTAGCCCGCAGCGAAGAATGGCTAACCGTGTTTGGTTCATATCGCTAATTATGTCACGTCTGCTGCCTAATTAGGATTTTTTTCCGAAAGGCCTATCTTGATATGGGCCCCGACCTCACCGGCCGTTGCGAACTGGCTGTCGGCTGTTTTTAGGCTTTTTTTCCCTCAAACTATGCTCAAACCCTTGGCCTTGCAGAACAGTGCAGGATATTGTGATATTGTTGACATTTCAGGGAATCTTATCAATCTGCATCTTGTGCAGATCACTTTGCTCTGTCTGCATAATCCCTAAAGTAAACAAAAATATCTCGTTTTTAGGAACATTGACCGCGTGACCTCTGAGGAGCCTAAATCCGCAGAATGTAAAACATGCACAAAAATCGCTCTGCGGAGCTATTAAATGAAAGCCCATTTGTATAATGTACAGGATGTCCCAACTATCATGCAGCAATATTTAAAAATATGCAAATGCCACGTAGCTGAACCGAACCGAGGTAATGTTGTTTGCCATCACTTGCAGATACTCAGATAATTTTTTCCATTCCGCCTAATTACAAAGTTATTTTAATTAAATAATTAACTTCTCAAACAATATAGTTAGTTAAAAAGTGTCAATGAGAAAATTATAGAGCAACATCAAAAACTTCCGTTACAGCTTTCTGTTTCTCAACACGTGCTACATCAAAGTGTACTCCCGAGCGTCAAAAAAGCCCGCGAATACACGCATTATTGCCACGCGAATGGCCTCTCCTGTACATATGCACAAATGCTCGTATTCTTAGGTTTTGGTGTGCGGTAAAGAACCACAGGTTGTCGAACATTTGTCCGGAGTCATTGAAAAGGACGTGCCTATATTTAACACACCATGGCATTGGCAGAAAAAACTGATTTTGATTTCAGTGTTCCGAATAGTCACCAAAAATGAATAAAAGCCAGGCCTATAGCTGAGAAGCAAAGGTAATGCGCAAGAGAGAAATCGATATAGCGTCAATAATCACTGCTCTATAAAAATTGGGTCCTTATTTCACAGAAGATGCAGCTTCAATCACAGACTTAAGGAGAACGCTGCAAGGCTGTGTTGTGGCTTGGCTATGGCTATGGCTTCGCTATAGGAATAAGTAAAAGCTTTTGTAAACAATTTTTGGCGCTGCTAACGAGCTTCGTGCTGCAGGAGATTTTTGGTGGGCTCTGTGTCGCGGTTCAAGTTGAATAAAACGAGCAAACTTGTGGTTAGAGAAAGAACATGGTGCTGAAAAATTAAGTAGCTTCAAGATTCACGAGCACCCGTCGTCTAACATCTTGCGAAATGCCTTGTTAAAATTTCCACACATGCATTGCACTTTTAAGCATGCACTTTCTGGGGTGAAGGGCCCCCACTGTAATCGAACAAGCGACAAAGAGCAGCTTCTTTGAAGACAAGGTCATGGCTCATTTTCTTAATTGCTGAGAAAGCAAGAGCTACAATGGCCTCGGCACTTTGAAGAACTCTGCTGTCGAAATATTTCAAACAGCAGTTGCCATACCCAAGCCACTCATAGTGAGATTTCGGGATTGTGTCACCTTTCGCACTGGCTTGGGCTGGCCATTTGAGAACAACCCCTCGAGTATACTATCTAAACGGGTAACTTCGAAGACCTATCCCACGCTTGAAGAAGGCCGCTAACGAGCTCGAAAGGATACTCTGTGAGGTCATGTAGTTTAACGCTGTTTGCGCAAGATGTCTCTTCTTGTCTATACTTTCATCCTGACGGTGCTCCTGACATTGCACTCGTGAAACAAACGTCATATTCTCGGCAAACTATGGAATGTCTGCAGACACTTCGTGTAATTTAATTATATATATATATATTACTCGTAAACGAGACAGTGTGACGCAACATCCAAGAAACTCTAATCCGCTTCTCTTCAGTGTTAGAGTAGAGTCATGGTTGAAATTGGGTAACGCATGTTTCATCTATGAAGATTTCGTCTGGCAGGCATGGAATTGCATCCCGAAGACTGGCCCGTTCAGGCAGTCTTGTTATGAATTGCCGTCGTTTACGTCGATCAATGCAAAGCGGTTTCGAATCACTGGTACACATTTAGTGGAGTGTTCCCCAACATGGACCAAAGGCCAATGCTA
Organism: Dermacentor silvarum; assembly: GCF_013339745.2. Classification (NCBI taxonomy): domain Eukaryota; kingdom Metazoa; phylum Arthropoda; class Arachnida; order Ixodida; family Ixodidae; genus Dermacentor; species Dermacentor silvarum. The sequence goes on along the minus strand of NC_051158.1, from coordinate 41,688,943 downwards.
AATGTGGTTGCGCCATCTGGCAAATACAAAGAAATAATTTTTTTGTCAATGGGGTCGTCTTCTGTTAGGCCTATAAACGTCAGAATACAAGGCCACATCAGCTGTCTATAGAAAAAAACCACCAGGAATTTTTTTCTCGCTTCGTTTGCCACGCGCGGCACAACGTCATAATGGAGTTAAATATAAGCATGCAGGCCTGTCTCATACAGATAATGCAACAGCGACTTATAAAATGGGTTGTCCATAATCCATCTATAATAATCTTTTGCTTGATAACTCTTCACTTTCACCCCTTTGAGAACATTTTCTCGAATTGTCTTTGTCCCAGGACACGTCCAAAGTAGATGGTGGGCATCCGCTGCAGATGCAGGAGCAGATCACTTCGGACACTGGGCAATGTCTTCGTACGGTTGACCCCAAGCACAAGTGACGGCTGGTGCAAGGACCGCCCCGGCCCGAAGTCTCCGGAGAGAGACTTCCTCTACCCGAGAAAGATTGGGGGGAAGGGAGAGGACACGCGGGGGGTGAGGGCGCGCGTGTCACGCTGGAGGGTGGATTTTCTGGCAATGAAAACAGGGCGAGGGTCAGAGGGAAAGGAAAAAAGCCGAGTTGCGGGTGTCGAGAAAGAGTGAGCAATGCAATCCACAAGGTCAGTGTTGTGGTCAGGACCATGTGCCTGCACACAGTGGACAGTAACATGCACACGTGTAGAATTTTGAATTTCATGTATCTGCTCACAAATATGCGATGTTTTCGTTACTTGTTTCAGATGCTTAACTGTGCACTGAGGCTGTCAGTGTATATGTGGGCTTCGTTGATGTACAAGGGTTTCAATCGCATCGTGTAAAGCCTGCAGCTCAAATAATAAGGGGTCTGAAAATTCTGTTGCATACCTGCGAGTGGCTTGGACCTCCGGGATTGTCCCGTGCTGTTGTGTTTGTAACAGTATAACAATCATAGTTGTATCAAATTTTGCAACGGTTCAGCCCTATTTCGTGTTGCACTCAGGTAGCCTACGCGGGTACGGAAGTTTGGTTAGATATTCTTTTCTCTGTGTGATTGTCTGAGATAGCAGCTGGTCTGGGAAATACAGGAAATACTAGCGGCCACCTATGAGAGCACATTAGCAGGTTCAAAGTAATGGCAGCTTTAGGCTAAAACTTTCAATCCTCATAGAACTCGATGTTTATTGAACTTGATCTCAATCGCTTCAGACACTCTTTGTAGTCTGCGAGCGACAAGACAGCAGCATATATCCCAATCATTACACTGACCAGCCAATTACAGTTCCTCGATAGCCCGACTCGTCAGGTAGGAAATGCAATACAAACCACATTCTCGACTTTGAGTATTTTACTAACTGTGGGCAGTAAATACACAAAATGTCCTTAAATTCGAGTGTTCTGCCAAGCAGTACCCTGTGATTGCACAAATTATCCTTAAATGCAAGTGTATTATCAACAGGAGAATATAACTGGGCTAGATAGCCAACCATTAGGCTAAACCATCGTGCTTATTTTTCTGTGTTATTTAGTGTGTTCAAATAAAAGACCAGCATTTTTGTTTTGCCGATAAATAACTTCAGTGAACATGACTGCACGTTTTCTTGTTGATGGCAGCCTACACCTCACCTATAATTTCTTACACTCATCGCGTCACAAGTGCAAACAAATCACACAAGCTTAGCTCAGGAGCTTCTGTATATATGGCTGGCAGTATTATAATTGTGTCGATACTTACATACAGTGAGACAGCGGTAGCGGCAGACTCGGTACATTTTTTGCAGTTGAACAAACGAACCGCTTTTGCATAAAAAGATGAAATAAATATTTTCATTTTTTTACGTCTAGGGACCATACTGCTTTACCGAGCACAAACAATAAATTTGCTATTTGAAGAGGCAGTGCATTCTGATCATAGGAGAAGCATACAATGGTGACTAAATTAATTTTTAAATTAATTAAAATTAGAGTACTATTAGGCAAAACTGTAGGCATCAGATGACCATGGTTGAGAAATAAAAACGTGGGTTAACGCTGGGGCATACCTAAAAATGAAAACGAGAGTAATAATTCTGAGAGTCAGCCGAGAGTGTCACATTTTCAGTGCCAACACAGCGCCTCCTTTCGTACCCTTTTCGGCAAGCCTAGACAAGAAGTTCACAAATGCAATCGCCCTCGTGGCCTAGTGCTTGACCTGATTATTCTTTTCATCAAGGAGCAAACGGCGCATGCCTTTCAGACAGCTTTGATCTTACGGTTCGCAGTTTTATCCGGAGCCTGGGCTGGCGCTGATAGAAGAAGCTTGTAGGTGTGCCGAACTAACAAGGTCGTGTGCCGAACTAACGAGTTCATGGCATTGGAGATCTGGAGAGGAACGCAAATAAGGAATAACCTTCTTTCCTTCTGTGCTTTCACACAGCAACAGCCGAAAGGCGAAGTCGTAATGGCAAGGCCACGATGGGAGGTGGTCATTGCAAAAGAGGATGTCGAACTTTGCCGGCACGCAATAAACTTGCAGCTGATACGTGAGGTAATCGGATAAATGCCCAGCACCTACGCCAATAGATGTTACGTAGAAGATGTAAATAGGACGGAAGCGAGCAAAAAAAAAAAAAAAAAACGCTAGGTTGGACACTGGCGGGCCGGAGAAGAACGTGCGACCTCCGCACTTTACCGTCTTCTACGGAGTAGGCAGAGCGCCCGCTTCGCCGCGGATTGAAACTCCACATTCTTCTGTTAATATTGGCGCACGGAGCTCACACAGACACCAATAGGCTGGTGCACTTATATCCTCTATTTATATCTTCGAAATACCACATCGCTGCGTAAAATTCAAGCTGCCGAAAAAAAAAGAAAAATGAAGATCGGTACCGGGAGAAACAAAGGCTGAGGAGAACTTGTTTTAGTAATGTTGATTTCCTAGGTATAGCGCGGTAAAATAAAAAAATGCAGCTCTAATTCTGCTCAAATCCTGCGCTTGTGTAGTTTAAATCCAGCGCTGATGCAGCTCCACTAACGTGAAACATGGGAAAGTGCGAAGCAGTGATGATCTTGAGTAGCGCTGGAAGGAGAAGCAATCAAGCGCTTGTGGGGTGGTGGCGCCCTCTCTTGCGGGGGGCGCTGGTACCATTCTGGCATTTCGGAACCGATGTTAACGAGTTTCCGCTAATTAATGCACTTCATGCTTGATTATTCCTGGCTTTTAAATTATTCTTAATCATGTTAGTTTATTTTGAACCGGTTTTGATCAATTCTGCACTTGTTTTGAGCCTGTTTTGAGCGCTTGTTTTTTAGCGTGATCACGCGACAGACGCCGGCGCTGACAGCGCGGGCCCCTAAAGTGCTTCGCACTTAATACCTGCAGAATGAAAAAAGAAGGCGCTATAAATTCGGAATGAATGATTCATGTTAGACTAAGACTGGGCACTGGTAAAGATGACGACCGAAAAGAAGTAAGGCGTTCAACGCTTTTGTTCCAGAAGCATGGACCCGTCCAGTGATGAAAAAGAAGGACAATCGACGGGTTCAGTGAGGCGCGCCTGGCTGTGAAAGGGTCATGCAAGAGAAGTGGCAGTGGGCGGAGTTATACGCAGACGTGCTCATAACGGCGATGCCACTAAAGATAACGGATGAAGCCAACAACGAAGAAGAGTAAAATGGCGACAGGAAAAGGGTGGACCGAACTGCGTGAGGTAAGACGTCATCGTGAAACCGAAGCGAAATAAGCAAATAAAATTGCAGATGCCCTCACCAAAAAGTCGGACAAAACAAGAAGAGAGTGAGCCGAGACGATAAAGGGGAAAGGACAGCGATCACACGTCGGATGCACGCGCCGTGATGAATGCCGCTGTAGCGTCAACTAGAGAAGGCGAGTAATAAATGTTGGCAGTAAAGCACGATGAGTGAGAAGAAAACAAAAAAATACAATAGGAAAGTATAGGGGAGGTCGCGGTCGGAAGGCTGCATGCGGAGCAACACGTCGACTGAAACAGGCAAGAAAACAGCACAACGCCATGATGCAAATCAGGAGCTGGATTCTTGGCAACGATTCCCTGCGCACTTTTTCGCTTCGAGTAGGGTATCTGGTTTCTCGCTTCTTTGGAGAACGCGACGGAGTCCTGTCAGTCTTGAAGCGCTGAAATAGAAGCCGAGCAAAAGTTCCTTTCAATATGCATAGGTAGCGCTGAAAAATCTGGGAGAAGCATCTTTATTGTTTTTTCCTTTGTCTTGACTCTGTTGCGTCAGCGTGAAAGAGGGTAATCTCTGAGGTATGTTCTTTTCTATAACTCACACGCACGAATGTGTCATTGTATTTTTATTTGTTGTTGTCGTTCACGCTATCTATGTCGCGTTTCTTTTACAATAAAGTTTTGGTTTCCAGACTTCACTTGTCCCGTCTATCTCTGTTGTATTTGTGCCTTTGTGACGTCATAAATTCTATGCGGAAAGTGCAAACGACTATCGTCTGTATAGTTTTGTTATCGGAGACATACAAATGGCTATTTCATTTTTTGTTCACGTCCCGAAGCGTGCATTGAGGAATGGGGGATGAGATAAGCCAACATTTCGCTCTCACTACGGTTTAAGAATGTGACATTTTAGCGACAAGTTCCAGTCAGTAGGAAAGCGACTGACCACGTGAAGACCGCAAACAATGTCATGAAGTATCTGCTGTGCAATATAATATATGACCTGAAGAAATTCCACAATATAACAATTGAAATGGCGGAGTGATTCGCCCATTGCTCTTCGCAATAAATTAAATTGCTACAAGACGTGCACTATGTGTTGTTCCCCGAAAAATATTGGGCAAACTACCATCTACTCGCCCTACATCATCGCAAAGTCAAGCTTCAAAAATGTATCTGTTTTCATTTACCGCATTTAAATGACGACAAAAATTAAACAAGGTGTGTGGCCGTTGCCATGAATTCGGCAATCGACAGTTATCGAAGCGTACTTTTTGAGTATACGACGAATGTCATCCCGACGACATATCATTCCGTCAAGAAAGCAGCCTCGCTTCAGAACAGACAGGTACAAAAACGAATACGATATTGATGCTTGATCTTTTCCACCACTGAAGCTTTTTTGTTCGCACAATATATGTTATAGCCTGGAAGCATATAGTTAAAAGCAACCCCTTCAACTGGAACCCATCTCAGTATAGCAAAGTATCGCAAAAGTAAGAACAGAAGTAATTTCTTCCGTTGAATTTTCTAAAGGGGCCTCGGTTCACCTCGGTACTCACCAAGCCAAGTAGAAGGGATAATGTTATGTTTGCGAGAACGAAAGTTTTGAAAGCGCTTCCGGCTATTTTTGGAATACCTGCTCTCTGTTATTCTATCTTCTATTCCTTCGCGCATAGAAGACTACTACATTTCAAAGCAATTTACGTGAAGACGTTTTCGCAAGGAAATCGCTGAAAAGTCCCGCAATGCACCACGGCCATGCCCCTTCGAGTGAATGCTAGATTAATATTAGGAATTTCGTTGGGTCTATCTGTTTCAGTGTTTTTGTTTTATTCATCAGTCCAATAAAATAATCGGATATGCAATTTTTAATACTGCAACAGAGAACCTGAAAAAGTTATAAGGACTATTGGGGCTCCAGGAAAGTGATACCAATGTTAATGTTTTAAAATTGATTTCAACAAACGCAGGTAACGAGACAATGACGTAGTATTTAAAGCCGGCGGTGACGGCTCTGCACCGACGTTGGATAAAAATAAAACAAAAACTAAAGAACTGTCAAGGAAGAGTACAACAAACGTGTCTTCCGAGAAACAGTAGATCAAAAGCTTATGTTAACCGGATCACGGACACTCACCTTATCACAACGTTCACGATGCTAGATCGCTGTTGTTTTGGTACAAATTATTTACTTAGACCATCTTGCACAAAAGCGAGCCATAACAGAGCTGCCGCACCTGAAGACAAACACAGCTCCGCTATTGTAAAAGAAAATAATTAAGCCAATAAACAACTTGGCTCGACAAGAATCAGCGCCCGAACAGTCTACGCATTGCGCAACTAGTGCGTACACAGTATACATCGTCACAAACAACTGTGCAACTATCAACACCGAGTTGTCACTCTCTAACGAGGAAAGCCCAATTCGTATAGTTGAATATGTGTTTAAAAGAGAAAGAAATACTAAGAGGGCGAGAGAGAAAATGATTTAATGAAAGGCAGGGAGGTTAACCAGGACTGAGCCCGGTTGGCTACCCTACACTGGGGGGAAGGGAAAAGGGGAGAGAGAGATTAAGAGAAGAATGGAAAGTCCGCTGTTGATATCGATATCAAGAAATACTAGCATAACTTAAATAACATATAGAGCTCAAATTATAGTTAAGTGTCAAATTATGTTAAGTATCTGTACGGGCTCTCAGATTGCTAGATATTTACCTTGCCAACCACTCAGCAATAATAGTGGTACGAATAACATGGATGATGGACGAAATGACGCATATCTGAAGACACAGAACACAACTACACGATATACACGAGCGAGCTCTCAGTTGAAAGTGTAACTTACAGTGTATGCTAAGAGCAGCATCTCAGAAAAAACCTACTTGTGATTTTGTAAGCATACCTCTCTGATAGAATTACCTGTCTGGATGTAATAATTACTTAGGAATGTAGTAGCGCCTCCGAATAAAGTGTCAGCCCTTCCACTGGGGTGGAGATAGAAGACCAGCGAAGCTATGCTACGGTGGGAATTATGTATTTTACATTATTACTATCACGGGTGATGGTGTAATTGGTTATTTGGACTAATAAATAATGAGAAATGTCGATGATCCAGTGGTTTTCATTCATGTAGTGACGACAGTGACCATGCTCTTATGGTCGCTATGGTACACCGCCATAGGGTGTACGGCAACGGTAGGCACGTTCTTCATAAACACGACGTCCATACACGTCCCGTGTTTTGTAGTTGGTGCCGTCGGTTCGTTCACACACCTCAACCCGAAGCGCTCGAGCATAAACGAAGTGAGCCACTTTCCATCCGGGCGTGCAATGTCATCGTTGAAGTCACCCGTCATTACGATACCCGCCGCGGTAGCTCAGTCAGCTAAGGCGTTGCGCTGCTGAGCACGAGGTAGCGGGATCGAATCCCGGCCGCGGCGGCCGCATTTCGATGGAGGCGAAATGCAAAAAACGCCCGTGTGCTTGCGTTGTAGTACACGTTAAAGAACTCCAGGTGGTCAGAATTAATCCGGAGCCCTCCACTACGCCGTCCCTCATAATCAGAACTGGTTTTGGCACGTAATACCCCAGAAAGAAGAAGAAGAAGTCATTACGATAGATGCTTCGCCGTCGAACATAACCCATCCAAAGAAGTCTCAATGTCTCTCTTGGGCGTCGCGGGTGGAACTAGAGCACTGCACGGGCTCGGGCTTACCCAAAAGCCCGAGCCCGGCCCGGCCCGAGGGCCGGGCCGGGCCGGTTAGAGCAGTTTGTTCACGGGCTCGGGCCGGGCTCGGGCACGGCGTGTGCTTTTTGACCCGGGCCCGGGCCGGGCTCAGGTTTTTTGACGCGGGCCCGGGCCGGGCTCAGGCTTTCTGGTGGTGTGCATGTAACGTGCAGCGAGTTATTCTCGGGCGTCTCAACTCTGAAAAACATGTATTTTTCGGTCTCGGGCCGGGTTCGGGCCAGTTTCGAGCCGGGCTCGGGTCGGGCTTGGGCCTAAGGTAAAGGGGTGGCGGGCCGGGCCGGGCGGGTAACGTAGATTATTTCCGGGCCCGGACCGGGCCCGGGTCTCGCCATAGAAGTTTTGATCGGGCTCGGGCGGGCCGCCCGCCCAACGTAAAAACGGGCCCGGGCCGGGCTCGGGCTGAAAAAATTGGCCCGTGCAGTGCTCTAGGTAGAACGTGACATAACGTGGAGGGGGAACGCGGCATAAGAGAAGGTCGTCTGGCGCAAGAGAAGAGAGATAGCGGGGGCTCAGCCGGCCGGGAGGGAGGAGGGGACGTGCGCTTAAAAAAGAAACGACGATGCTCGAGCTAATGCTGATGATGACAGTTTTTTTCTACATGCAGACACGATCCTCGGGGACTGAGCCCTTAACAGCTTCGCTATAAAACCCTATGTTTAGAAGCCAACGCGGCTCCTTCCTAAGTGGTTAACGATGGATGTTGTCTAGGCGCAGATCTTATAGAGTGCTTCATATTAGTACAGGCGGCTGGACAGAGAGTTTCGCTGGGGATGATAACCCTTCCATTCATTCGTGACAGAAGGAGAACATGAAGTGACTTAATTGTGTGCAGATAGACAGATACACTTTATCAGAAAGGCATCGCTAATGATCTGTCAGCGCTGCTGCAGTGTCCCAAGTGGTCCATGCAACGCAAAGTGTAAGACGCAATGTTAGTTGAAGGCGCACTAGAATGTACCCTGGACAGACTGAGAAATACACAGATTAAATGCCAATTGACGTTGACAGAACAGGGTAAGTGCCCCTTGTTAACCTTCGCGCATGTAGATAACTAAACCGCCTACGATGCCGAGGCCGCTTTTGACAAAGATAGGTCCCCTTATCGAAACGTTGGTCAGTCTTTAGGAGGTATTTTTCCCTGCTTGTGTAACTTCTTTACCACAGGGGTAAATGCAGTGTGTCTATGACATAGGTAGTAAAAGTGGTCATAACTTTTGCGTAGCATGGTATACGTGGTCTCCGATCGTAAACGTCGCTTTGTTGACAATTTTCACTCAGCGGCGTATGTTCTACACCAATCTCGTGTTCAGGCCCAGCCATCTCAAACTACACAAGTGGCTCTCCCTTTCCTCTACCTAATTTCCCAAATATGCCTACAGTCATCATTTAAATAGGATATAAGATCCTCTCACAAAAACAGTTGGAGGATCGCCAAGTATATTTTAATGAGATGAGAATGCGAAAGCGTTTCCTTTGGCTAGGTTGTTGTTACGGAAGGGTGATGCAATGTGGTGTTGCTTCATTCTTTGTAACGCAACTCGACAACACCACTTTGGAGCACCCTTCCGTAGCAACAACCAAGCCAAAAGACACGCTTTCACGTTCTCATCTCATAAGAATGAGCTTAGGGATCCTCTAACCTTTCTTACAGCGGAGCTGTTTACGCCGAGCGTAATCTGTCTGTCGTAGTGAGAAAAAACGCTCACTCGATCTCAAGTCGCGGGCTGCGGATTCGAACCACCGACCCTCCGGGTGGCGAGACCACCACGCTGACCGATTCACCCACGGTCGTTTTCTTTTGTACATGGTATTTATTGCATCATGTATATGTAAGAAAAATACTATATGCGAATAACGTGCAAGCACTAGCCAACACATCTCATATTCATGGCCTAGAAAGGACCTAAAATCGGTTCTTCGTACGCTCCCTTAAAAGCGGGGTTTTATTTGCACAGGTGGTCCGCACGCGCTTGTGCTGGGCATGCGTTCGTCCCACTGCTCCCGCATTCGTCGTCGTCGTCGTCTGCTTCCACAGTTGGCTGCATTGCCGCTAATAATTTCAGCGGAGAATTTTACCAGCGGAGCTGTTTATGCCGAACGTAATCTGTCTGTCGTAGTCAGAAAAAAACTCAGCGGAGCGATGACGTCATCCTGCCTCGCCTAGTAACCGCTGGCGTAGGTGCTCGCTCGCTTACTAAATCAAGAACAAAAATTTTACTGACTGTCGTATGGTTGTGGTATATAAAGTTCGCTCTAGCTGTGGCCATTTCTACGTAGGGCAAACAGGGTGGTGTATCAATCAGAGACTAATGGAACATAAAGGCTGTTAACCGGTTGATCGCCTTCCAATCTTTCCTTACATTGCCAAGACTGCCAAGATTGTAACTGTACGCCCGAGTTAGATGAATGCGCGATACGGTACAGGCATAGGAATGAAGATACGCGTCTAATGGTCGAGGATTGGCATATCAATAATGATGGAAGTGCGTGCGTGAGTCAGCCTTCGATTACCTTGCACAAGGAAGAGATCAAATGCCTCAACAGTTATCTCTCACGTAGACCGGCACGTGTACCCGATTGACACGTGGTGCTACCATTCCGGAGCATGCACAGATGAGTTTTGTGTCTTTCTTTTTTCGCCTCAGTGCTTCCTTCAGTTGATAGTCGGTGTCGGTGCTGTCCACTTCTCCTCGCTTGTGTCCGTGTCTGCACGCCTTACCTTTTTTTTTTGCATTATGAATCCTTACCAACTAGCTCAGCTTATTTTCGTTCTAAGAATGGAGGTTTGCTGGTAGAAAAGTAGGGACACCATACACAACGGAGGCATACAAAAACAAAGTTTCCAATGGTGGTGCAGAAAGTTTGATGTTGGAATTTCTCCTCTGTGTTTTCTTTAAGGTAGGTAGGACATTAGGCAAAATAATAACAAGAGCTTGGTGGCGCAACCTACTCCCCGCATCAAAGCGGACGCTCATAGCATCCATCCACCCATTAATCCGCCAGTCTGCACCGTGCGTCCATCCATCCGTCCGTGCGTCTGTCTGTCCGTCCATCCGTCTGTCTGTCCGTGCTTAATGCTAGTATAGGCAGGTATAGCTTTGTGTGATACGTAATACGTTACTCCAACTGCGCATGCGTCTTTTATACCACTGATCACTGCAGAAATTAGCGTGATTGCGTAATAACATGACAGCTAGCTTCCACACGAGCCCAGACCATCCCCTACAACCCGAAATCTCGCTTGTTGCTCGCTCTAAGCAGCGACCCCAAAACGTCAATAATAAAAGTAGTCGTGTGTTCTCATCGCATGCTGAGGGCAAAGTATTTGAAATGTTTGTCATTAATAATCACATAAGCAGTTTAGTTGTTTTGACGTTGATAGACCTAGAGAGACGACCTTGCGCCTAGAAAGAGATTTGATTTACACCTTGGTTGATGAGACTGCACCATTAGTGTTGGTGATGTCTTCGCAACAAGGAGCGGTATTAAAGTGTAATTCTTCACTGTAACATTAATTTGATTGTATTTTTTAGCATGATACGGCATGGTAAAATCTGCTCTCTCGACACGGCCACAGCGAATGCGCGTAGAAGCGCCGCATCTGCTTATTGCCTAAAGCATCGCGTATCACGGTAGCGTACCACGTATCCCACAGAACTAAAACTCTCAAACCTCACAAATACTGGAAGTTGTACATGCGTTCTCGGGGAAAGTACAGAGCAAATGAGTGTGTGGCGGAATAACGCTGAGCTTGCGGCCAGTTCTTTTTTCCCCGCGAATAAAATAAATGCAAATAATGCAAGCGGAAACCTCTAAGAATGGCTTGAGCCCAACTGAGTGCACCTCATTTAAAACTCTCTCAGCTAAGGAGTCATGTTCGAGCGCTTCTCTAGCCAGAAGCTAGAGAAGCGCTCGCGTCTGGATGAGACCTTTTTACAGGCTTATCGGCTCGCTGTTCTAACTCGTTTAGACCCAAATGATTTGAGAGTTCCGGGCAAATAGAGGAGTGCTCAGCGAGGGTGCCTTAAAATGAATATCCTTGTCCAAAGAAGGAAGGGACGTTTTCCGGAAGATTTAGCACGAGACGACTCGCGTGTTTGCGAAGCCAAGAGAACATGCAGCGGGACTAAGAATTTCACTGCATTATACGGGATCAGGAAGTTCCTTCAGATGCTGGTAGGGCGACCGTGACTACGAAGTGGCCTAATTGGAGTTTCCTTAGATCAAACCTTGCTTGAAGTGGGAAGTTTACTCCGATGTGCATGTTTTGAATTCTATACTTACGGTATGCTTGCTCTTGGGCAATTTCCTGGTATAGAGTTTGTGAATTCTTATTCGTAGGAAAGTGTTTCTAGGATTGGTGGGAGAGAGAGATAAGTGACAGGAGTCGACAATCGCTCACCGAGACTACGAGAACGTACTCTACGAAAGTCATGTAGACAGGAGGGTCCTTGAGGGCGTTTGTGCCGAACATTAGGCCTAAAAGGTCTAATGTTCGTCCAAAAGCTCTAACGTTCGTCTGTAAAGTCTAATAAAAAGCACAGTTCGAAATCAAAGGCCTTTGAAATTCTAGGCAAGCTTCTGCCTAAGAAGCAGCTCGACTATACTGAGGTACATTTCAAGCTAGCGTCCTGCATCGCTTCATGTCGAGGAGGCAGTATTACCCAGCTTTGTTTCACAGGCCAGGTATGGCAGAACTGCATAAGGAACATCCATGGGCCACCTGACACAATGGGAAGGATTATCATATGATAGTGCTGAGGCAATGTTTCATATTGAGTATGAATGGTCAAAATGATGAAGTACTGTTTCATCAATGTTATAATTTTACCCCAACAAGACTGCCTTGCAACATCTACATAAGTGTATCGAATTTAAGTTACATAATGATAAGGCGCGTGGCAACAATTAAAACGGACACCGACCGCGAAAGTCTATAAACTTAAGACGTTTCGGCTTGCGCACGGGAGCCTTGTTGACAATCTGTTCACAATCTGTTGGTCATAATCTGTATGTTGCTGACCAGACGGGTTTCTGTACAGTTCTTGGTTTAATAAATATAAGGCCTTGGATAAGAAAAAATTAACGTGAATAAAACCAACGATATTCATTGTGTACTGCTGCCTTTCGAAAACGCGTGGTGAAGATGCAAAATGTCAATTTTGTGAACGTCTCCAAAGTGAATCTCTCACATAGGAATGCTTTCAGTAAGATACGTTTCGTTCCCCTTACTTACTGTTCCTCCTAGTAGCTGAGATGGTAACACGCACGTAAAAAGGTTAAATGCTCACCTTGAATTCCCATAGCAAGGTATACCTTTATTTCCACGTGCTTGGGTACCCGGACTGTTGCTATGGGCGTGGCTCGGTACGTATAAAGCACATCATATAGTAAGTTACAATTACTTAATCTTAATTCGTCATTCGAATGGTTGCTATGGCTAACTATAATAGTAATAAGCACGTGACAGGCGCTAAATGCTCACCCAACGAATGCCTAGAGTAAGTCAACCGTAAGTTCCTAGTTACTTAGCTATATGCCGACTGTTTCTATGAGGAACAGCGGCCCGGGTGGCATATAGCACGAAGGCCGTAAGCACTCACACACTGCGAGTGAAGATCGCGTCTTAGCAGCCTGCAACCAGTTTTCGACGAGAAAGGAGGGCGAAGGTACACTTCGCACCAGTGGTCTCGCCGTCACGTAGGGAGCCCAAATTGTCTATAGACTAGGCAACCTGAAGTTCCCGCCCGTGACCCAAGCGCCGATGGCACCCCAAGCGGGCAGACTCGATCGAACGTCCAGGGTCGACCGAGGAGCGACCGCACGCGTGTCTGCTTTAACCTGCGTGCTACTGGTGGTTGGGTTTCCGTGATCGCAAGCATGCCCTCGTCATTACAGAAGACAGCAGATACACAGCATTGTTTCCTCGTTCGGTGCCACAAGGGCCTCGAGAACGCAAAACACTCATACCCGTGAGTGTAATTCTACAAAGTTCAAGGAGATTCGTAGTCAACAAAAAAGCCCAATGGTAAGTGGAGCCAGATCACGCATTTTCATTTTCGCATGCCTTCTTTCCATCCGTGTGATTGGGGTAAATCGAGTGGTCCTTGCCTGCCCAACAATAAAGTTTCGTATGATTCGTGCGTATACGGGCGCGTCCACTCAATAGGGTCCCTATGTAGATAAAATGCCCTGCAAGACCAGCTGACGAGAAACATTGTCATGACTGCGTGCACAGTTCACTATTTTTGAAATAGTTTAATGGGGATAGCCTGTATTGGAAATAAATTGGAAGGGCAAATATGAGTATTTTCTGTTACCTGTTTCCGCCGTCTCGAAGGCAGCCGTCTGTCGCAAGAACAACATCAGTAGTAGTACATTCAATTGGCAGTTGCGCGTTGTTAGTTGACTACGTCGGTTGGCCTGTTATGCTCTTTTTCAACTATATATGCACTAATATCACTTAGTTGTAGCTGAAATAAAGATAATTTATCATTGGGTTAGGAATGCTTTTCACTTTCGAATTGGTGGAGAACCCATTGGAAGTATGCAACGAACACAGGGTCAGACGTACGAGCTACATAACGCTTGCTTTTTAAGAGGCGCAACGATGTCAGAATCGTTGAACGACATTTTTGTGACGCAGATACCTCAGTAAATTGCTTGGACGCAGTGAGACGTGAATACCGTGCACAGATCCTTTGTAATTGTTTGCACAAGACATCGCGACTTTGTGTTTCTTGGACAGCATAACAATAAAAAATGTGGTCCCTCGCATACAGGCGCACCTACCAAACGAAGTGCACTTGACACATCAGAAATTTTATTAGTATTCTTCACATTGGCGCTGAATAAACAGTAGCTGTTTTTGTTTGACATCTTTCTCATCACGGTAGCTTCTGTTTCATTGATTGACGTATACATCAAGCTCAATAGTGCAGATGATTTTTGTCGCTCACGTGTAACAAAGTGGGCACCTCCTGTATCATGTTCATATTTTGTTGGACGCCTTAAATGAGAAACGCAACAGATGCCTAATGTTCCTGCCGCGAAAAAAAAAGGTGTTGTGTGTCAGAAAATTTCAGCGCAACGGTAATGGAGCTTTTGAAGAACATTACCGTTTTGTGACCAATTTAAGCGCTACCATTCAACACAGCGTGCGAGATTCACGAGCAACCAGAGAGCATGCCGCTGCAACCTAAACAGAACGCCGCCATGCCGCCTCAGGTTTTCCAACAAGGGGGCGCTATTAGCTAGGCGAAAAGGTGATTGGAAGTTTGGTGGCAGAAAAGTCGGGAGACCACAAACAACGGAGGCGTACAAGAACAAGTTCCCAATAGTGGTTCAGAAAGTTTGCTGCTGAGAATTGTTCTGTGCTGTTGTATTTTTTTAGATAGGTAGGGGATTACGCAAAGCACTAACAACAGCTTGGTGGCACAACCTACCACCCCATTTCAAAGGGGACGCTCATAGCATCCGTCCATCCATCCAGCAGCAGCGCCTGGCCTAGGGTACCCAGTCAATTAGGGAAGCGCACAAGAAATCTGCATGTATTAGCAATCTTTCAGTCGATAACGGTGCCAGAGGGCAATTAATTACATTGGAAGCACGTTTTTAGACGAAGAGAGCTGAAGCAAAGTGCGCTTAAAAAATTACGCCCTCCAAAAAGCCATCAACTTTCAGAGAGCAACTTTCTTATTGCCTCGGCTTTCTCACTAAACCCCACTACGAGCGATGTGAAGGTCCTTCCGGTGTCCCTGAACGGAAAGTCTCGCTTCAGCCGGCAGCATCTATACATACTCTGCGAAAACAAATTTTGCCTACAGTTGAAAAGTCCTATATTTCTCATGGATCTTACACTGTCTCCGAGAACATTTACGGCTGCTGAATATGCAAAAGGGACGCTTAACTCGGAAATGGTCGAAGCAAAGGGCCTTGAAACGTACTTTCTTCAGCGGTGCTTTCTGAATATAGCAGTCCCATTATACAGTTTAAATGTGTACGCTAATTGTGAAGATTTGTCTACAATGTTCACTCTTGCATGAAGAATCGCATTAGCATTCTCCGACTACGCAACCTGCGGACGACTTCTCATAGTTGCCTCCATCTAACGATACTATAGTAGAGTAACGACTTTGTGGTATAAGAGGTAAATGAAAGCTGAAAAATGCGCTCTGGTAATTAAGGTATATTTTAACTTCCCGTCTTGATTTCTTTTCACCTTTTATTTCCCTTCCCCCAGTGCAGGGTAACAAACAGATCGTGCGTCAGGTTATCCTCCCGGCCTTTCCTTGCCTATCTCTCTCTCTATCTCTTTAGATTGAATACTCGAAACAGGTAATTCCATTTTGCTTTTCATTTCACCCTTAAAAATTGTTTCACGTAAGGCATAATCACGACTCTACTGCTTCAAATTCTGGGTGGCTGAAACGATCTTGCTGCGGACATATTAGCCAAATCGTCCACTCTAGTGATTCTTTCCCTTCACATCGTTACCAATGCCATTAGTTAATCAGTTTCTTAACGTGTGCACCGCAAGCTTCACATGGTGAATTTCACAGCCTCCGAAGTCAAACCCGTTGGCACTGTTCCCGGATGTTTAATTTAATAAGAGTGCCCCTACCTTCAGGTTAGACCAAAACGAGAGAGAGAAAAAAAAGACATGCAGACCCAACGCAATGTTAGAATCAAAATCATGCAAAACTTGTTTTAAGTTAGCGAAGCAGCAGCAGTAGCTGATGACACGAGTCCAGCCTCGTCACCTGTGGTGGTGATTTGGTTCCCGAGGATGAAGGCGATATATAATGCGCGTCGACGAAAGAATGTTGATGAGAACTGCATGAGCAAAGAAGTACGTACATATCGAAATGCATTCATGCTCCATGTATCACAGTGGCACATCAGCTCAGAATGATTCTCCAAGTATGGTCACATAGCCAACGTCACACACCCAGTGGCACCATACCCGGTGGCAGAAGTTGTCTACTAGACCAGACAGCAGCCTGCAGAAAATGCACATACCCAAAGAATAACTGAATTCTTGGGCATTACGTGTGAAAAGCACGATACAATTTTGAGGAATGTCATAGTGGAAGGCTCCGAACTAATTTATGACCAAGTGGCGTTCTTTAACGTGCGCAGAAAGCATGCTATATAGGCATTTTTTTTGCAATTCGCCCCTTTCGAAATGCGGCAGACGCGGCCAGGATCTGGCTCTGGCATATATCCAGTCACCCAAGTATTCTGCTCAGCAAGACTGCAGCCAGCACATATACAGCGGCAGAAGTTGTCTACGTATATCCACAGACATATCCCACAAGTAAACGACAACAAAAGCCAAATTCCGGGGAATAGAAAAAAAAGCTTTAGTTTAATGTCAATAATGAGTTATGATGTTTAATTTATAACAGTGAAAAGTGTAGAGATCGCTGCTGGTGATCTCTCTTGCTAGTTTTACACATGTGCTCTTTGTTTGATGAGCAACCAATGCCAGTAAATAAGTCTTCTTCGTACCCTCCATGTGATCATGTTTCGTTTTCGCTACTTTCCGTTAGAAGTATCTCTTATACCATACCATTAAAAAGTTTTACAGCACACACTACGGAAAATAGCGTAGATATAGACAAGCTATCCACATTGCCCACACAAGAACCAGTCTGAGGTTCACGAGAAACAAAACTCGGGAATAACTTTCACTACGTTCAAGACTTGCCCATACTCTGCCGAGATATCCCAATGATATCCTACGCGTAGATGTTCGAGATATCCCACGCAAACGCAGCGTGCCGCTATTTTTTGATCAAGCAGCGCCAGATATTCTCCCTGACGCACCCAACTTTCAAAAAATGGGTGTGGGTTGTCTCGGTGGGTGTCAAGGGCAGAACTCCTTCTTCACCTCGATGTCATGGCAGGGCTGCATGATTAATCGCGCTCTGCCCTTTTCTCCCATCTTTCGGGACTCCGGTGCTGCAAACCGCCAACAACAAAGCGCAGAGTCGACGAAGCTGCTTCCTACATCATGTCCGCCTTGCTTGGTGCTGCAACTGTAGTGCTAGCTGCTGCGGAAGTCTTCCGCCCATTACGCATTCAGGAGTGGCGCCTTCTGGCCGTGTTAAGTTATCCGCAGCAGCCCAGGTATGGAAGTGTGGGAAACCGTCAGGCACAAGCTCCTACGCGGCACAAGAACTAGTAACTTCGTATTTGTGGAGAGGCACTGAACATGTCTTCGAAGGTAGGCAGCGTGCGAACGAGGTAAACACTATAGAGGCTCTTTGATACGAAAAAAGAGGAGGCAACTAGAAGGACTATTAGAATTGTACGAATATCATTTTTTGTCCAAAACGAAGTCTAAGCGAACAGTAATTAGTGCCGAACAATTTCGAAGCAGATAGTTCGAATAATTGTGGAATTCACATTAAACTTTGACACACATAGCAGGTGTTAACAAATGTAAAAAACATTGGTTCTTAACTTGCGAAAAATGATGGAGGTTCATCTCAGGAGTCATTTTATTTACAAGTGCTGTTATTCACATGTCTTAATCTATAAATGGAAGTTCAATTTTTTTACAACTCCAGATGCACAGAAAATTTGTTTACAAGCACTGGCTCACTGTAGTGCTTCAATCTACTTAAGATTTCGTGATGATTGAAGCTTTTTCACATTCGCACATCGTGTGTCGTCCCGATGCGGAAGCGCGACCTTGAATGTGCGACACCGGCAGTTTATACGGCGCTGAGCACAGCATAAACTGCGCACAGCTCAGCACAAATTCACCCTGAACACGTTCCGTTCTTTAAGCCCACACACGAAATGAGCAAGCTCGCCACTATTGCAGTCCCCAGTTTAGCCCCCAGCAAAATATCGGGCCTAATCGCCGATGAGCGGCAAACTTCCGGCGATGGTATGCCTTCCACCGCATCGCCGGTCTTGGCTATTGGGCCTAACTCGCACCCTAATTTGACCTCGTTGTGCGAGTTCGCTGCAGTGCGCATTTCGCCTTGGGGTGTGTTTTCACGGCAGCGTGGTCTTCTGTGTCGCGAAACCTAATGTGAGGGCAAAGTTCACCATCAACGTCGCCGAAGACGTAGGGAACAGAGCCGCTGCCCGAAGATACGACGTAGACGATTCGTGCGTTGGTGAATGGAAACAGTTTTACAGAGATGCTGTGTACCTCTACCCTCCAATGCATTTCTCGTGTCCGTGGGCGAAAATGTGGGCCGATCTCGGAGGTTGTTCAATACCGAGCCGACGCGTAGCGGAGGTGAAGCAGCCTTCAGGCACTCCACCCCTAATAATACTAATAAATAAAAATAATAAATTACATAAATCAATCAAGATGCATTGTTTCAAGTCCGTGGGTATACTGGAATCGTTTGTGAACAGCACATGAAGTCACGAGCAGGAGGCATTGCAAGAGGACAATGCCAACGACTGTGGGGATGGCTGTGCCGTACAAATGAAGGGGAGAATTGCGATATCCACTGTGTATAAATCTACAAGCACACGCAAGTGTGATATCGCGAAGTTCATGACCACGCACTTTGCACGGGTTAGCCGTGATGACACTACCCGTGTGAGCATTGTTGGAGATTTCAATGTGGACATTTGAAAACCAGACAAGTAACGGTTCACTTAGTTTGTGCTGGAAGAGTTTAGTTTGAAGTGCCGCGTTAATCCAAGTCACTCAACTACTCAACAGCAGTTGGGTATAGATTCAGAAGTTGGGTGTAGAACAGCAGTTGGGTAAGATTCTGTATAAGGTTGTAACCGAACCAATTAGTGTATATCACAGTAATCACAAAGCTGTCGTCACTACCATTACCAAATGATGAAAATAAATACATTTACCCTGGTCTAACCCTGTGTGATGCGCTACAGCTTTGCTGGTCATCCATCTTCACAGAGTGTAATGGCTCCTGAATTGTTATTTATTTATTTATTTATTTATTTATTTATTTATTTATTTATTTAATTATATATTTATTTATTTATTTATTTATTTATTTATTTATCTGGCAATACTGCAGGCCAGCTTGTCCCAAGCAGTAGGGGCTATACATGGTGTGCAAAGTGATGGTAAACAATAACGGATTATTCGAAAAGAACAACAAAGTGCGTGAATATTATACAAAAATACATCGTACTAAAAATATATCCTACGGTTAATAAAACCCAACAATATCAGGAACAACAGAAGCCTTCTGGAGTTCTAACAAAGAATATGCTTTCGAGAGACAAGAAAATTTGGCGACCTTACGACTGATTCTGGAAGGCTATTCCAGTCCACTATTCTGCGTAAGAAAAAGCTGCTTTGAAGAAATATTTGAAAATTGTATGCCGTGATTTCTCTATATTATAAGCACGGATTTTTTTTTTCTTTTGGGGGTGGTGTTATTGGACGGGCCGTTTATGCACGCAGGCCGGTTATACGAGAAAGTACGTATATTAGATGGCCTCTAATACTTCGAAAACTTGGGATGCTGAAGTACGACACGAAGCGAATATCTAATAGCATAATATTCGAGTGAATGTTCGAATACATCAATTATGCACACAAGCCTAATGAATACCGACACAATAAGCTGAGCTATATTGGTCAATATGTGCCATATTGAAAAGCCTGTTCGAGTACTATGTAGAATCGCCACAATGCTCGTGAGTACACACCAATTTTGCAAACCGTTTTACTCCGAGTGTGCTTAAGAACCCGACACTTGGTTATCTTTGTCTATCCCTTAATTTGCGGAGACGAGGATGACAATTGAGCGATGACGAAGACGACGGCCACTGTCGTCAAATCGTCGTCATCAAGCTACCTCATCATTCCAAGCTTTACACTGTGCTACAGGGCGACGAAACATAACACGTCGCTGGCCATGGTGAGAGCAAAGCTTGCGATTGAGACACTTCAAGCCGCAGCGAATTTCCTCATATAACCCAGCGTTCTGACCGCCAAGTAGCCCCAGAGAACTGCATATCCGTTCCGCCTGACCATACGATTCAAAACGTGAAATCACACTCTAATATACGCATTCGGCTAATGGATACTCAAAAGCTCCCCATCGATTAGCAGTATACAGCGTTACATTCAACCGTTTTATTATCGAGGCACAACACCCGAGATGTTGCCCGAAATAAAATAATTTAATCTGTAATAACAAGTACTGACTAAAGAATATAAGCTGTCTTCCTATTGACTGACTTCACGTCACTGTAGTCTGCAGTGCCTTGGAATAAAACTATGTAACTATGACATGATCATCGGCAGTTGATATCAGATGTGTAACTTATGGGTATAGAATGACGTGATGTTGCAAGTGAGATTTCTGAGGTCGACATTTTTTTTCACTCCGCGGCATCTTGCCAAGCTACAAAGATAGCACGTGGATTTGTGCTCCTCCACTGGATGTTTAATTAAGGAAGCTTAACTATTTCTGCGTCATTGTGTACGTGTTGCGTTTCATTTCGTTCCATGTTCTCGAAACCCAGTGCACTATATTTTCTTTGTCGCATTTTTTTTTCCTTTGCGTATAACAAATGTCTGTTCGAGCACAGCTTGGAAATACGAACATAAGAGGGAGTCTGCCTGCCACGCTCATCCTACGACCAAATTTGAATGGTAGCATGCTTTTCTAGTGGTAATTTTTTATCGTTTGACACCGTTGTAATAGACTTCTTTTTTACTTGGTGCAACAGAACAAGCAATGCTCTCACCACCGTCGTGTTGCCAGTAGGAACCTGCAGTAGGAATCTGCCAGTTATTACGAACCTGCAAGTTATTTTGTTAAATGGCTGCCTTCACCGAGGAACGATATCTACGCATTTATCCACCACACAAAAAGCACAAATATAGTTTGACGTGGAGTGAGACATAGTCTACAACGAGCAGGCAGCCAGAATCTCCACCAGACGTGATTACTGGGGAAGACGATCCAATATATATATATATATATATATAATATATATATATATATATATATATATAGATCGAATAACGTTACAACATGAGATTCAATGTAACTCTGCTTAATAAAAGTAACTGACTGCATACAGTAAAAAAAAGTAGTACTCTAGACAGCCGCTATCACTATATACTGCTGGCTCCGAATGCCGTCATTACGGATAATGGAGCAGGAGCCTCACGTCTGCGTCCGAGCAAATTGGCCGGACGGCTCTCATATTGCTTGCTCTCACCTGCTCCTGGTGATGATAGAAACAACTTGTTTTGTTGTTATTTGCATTAGGTTAAGTAATCCCGCACGGCTGTATCTGCTGCCTGGGTCTGCAGCTACTTCGGAGTAATGCGGCTACTAGTGCGGACCATGCATTAGAGTGCCGCACTAACAAGCCCTTCTCATCCCGGCGAAATATGTTGCACAAAAAATAACCCTTAGTCTGCAGAGTAGAGTCGCAGGAATGTGTCGCATTCTTCTTTTCTGTTAGAGCTAGATACTAATTAAGTGAATTAGCCCACTACTGCGTCAAAAGAAGTTGTAGTCTGTACTAAACAGAATTAAAGATGTCTCTTATAGTACTGCGCATGCACCAGTCGCATCACGTAATAAATTAAATGTTCGAGTTGTGGCATACATGCGTCAGAATTTGTTTTCATTTGAAATGCTCATTGTTTTTTGCTATATCTGTAGCCGTAACGAAAGCAAAATATTATTTTGGAAGTGGCGTTCACCGTACTCAGCACAGCGAAGCGTGGCCTCCGCAATTAGCTCTGAAAATGTTTCTGAAGTTGATCGCGGAGGCTGCAATTACGACGCGCGGTACGCGCTGATTTGACTCGGTGACGATTCAGTTACGTGCTTTGTCTTGCGCGTTGTACAGTTACGTGCTTCGTCTTTCGCGTTGTGCTAGCGTGTGCAGCGTAGTGCAGCTTCCATATGGACGGTTGCTCATGGTCATCGACGTTGGTAGTCGTGATGGAGGAGACGTGCCACCAGGCGTCAGCGTGGGTGCATCAACGCTAAGGGCGCTTTAGCCACAAAACACCAATAGACATTATATATCAATGTGCAATAAACATTACACTACTTCTGTGAAGACACGTTTCACTTTCGTGTTCTATACCGATTCCTATATAAGAGGGATCAACCACATTTTTTGCAATATCTGTAGCCCTAACGACAGCAAAATATTATTTTGGAGGTAATGCTTTCTGTGTTGTGCCTGATAGCGAAGGTAGGAACTTCCAAAAATTGCTCTCTCCCTTGGCAAAGAAGTAAGTGTATAGGGGATTGGTCCTGTTTACACTTCCTAGGCATCTGGTATTAGCGCTGCAGTTTCTGCTTTGTGTATGAACCGACTAGTGAAAGAACAAGTTCTGCGATTTCTTACGCTTTGCTTTTAAAAGCGAATGCAAACCACAACATGACAAGTGGAAATACTTTTTTAACATAGTGGCACAGTGGGCAGGCAGGGTTTATATTTCAATGGTGCTGTGTGAAGAAAGGCAAAGACGCTTATCAAAATTGCGCCAAAGGAGACGACGCAAGGTGTTCAGGCTAGCCTATGGGCCAGATTTGTTGCTTTGTAAGAGTTTGTATCAATCTGGAAATAAATTTTCTCTGCCAGCGACATTTTGGCGGAGGTGCTGAGTGAGTGGTTCCTCTTTCTTCTTTCTGGGGTCTTGCGTGCCATAACCAGTTCTGATTATGAGGCACGCCGTAGTAGAGGGCTCCGGATTAATTTTGACCCCCTGGGGTTCTTTAACGTGCACTACAACACAAGCACAAGGGGAGTGGTAGCTGTTTGCAGGGGACAATATGACGGCAATAAGTTGGCAATCGCGTTTAAACGATAGTTCACGCTTGAATTGAACCAGCTAAATAAATACCAAATGTAGCATTTCTAATCGTTGATATTTTAGTAGCCCTGCCGAAAGGCCAGCCCACTGCACTTTCAAGCTTACGGTTACTATCAATGGCAGCTTGACTCATATGAACCCGCAACCATTATAACGAAGAAAGAACCGAAAAATTCCAAATGCAGTTTTTATAAAAAGAAGTTCGTAAGGTTGTTCTTGAAGAACGCACTTCTTCATTACCGCTGCCTTGGATCAGAAATGTAGATTGTGGGCTGCGCTGAATGTCAAATAACGATCTCGTTTGAAAACTGACTGAAGCGCCAAAATAAGTGGTACTTTAATAACTCTTTTTAACTATTTGCAAGTGAGACTTATTGTCTTGTTTGGAAATGAAGAAACAGCATATGATAGGTGGAACGTTAAGACACGGGAATACAGTGGAGTGTACTAAAGCAAACGAGAATGCTGGTTTTTCTAGTTGGAACTAGAAGGAACAAATGGACTTGAATAATTCGGCAGGGATCATCAAGACCACTTAGGTTCAGGAAAGCGAAAATATTGTAGCGTTTGTAGACCTCGGAACGTCATGAACGCGCTCATTTTATACTCTCATGACGTGGCGCCATCTTCTCCTCATTGGCTGGGCCGTCACGTCCCCAATCACGCACGCACCTTTAGTCAGCCAGATGGCTGTGACGTTACACGTGCAATCACGCACACACTAGGTAGACATTCAGTCAGGCAGAACCATGGAGCCGCCGTGACGTCACGGAAACGTGTTCGATCGTCTCGCATAGCAGAGACCCGGGTGCGATTTCTAAGCAGGCCAAAATGTACTAAATTTTATTTTTAAAGCCATTGATTTACTTTCTTTTCAGGAACCTCTCTGAGAAATTTGACGTCAATCCAAGCACTTTTGGCGTGTTTTACTCTGCGGGGTCGGCCATTTTAGGTACCTTATTTCGGTCACGCCGACTATGATGGATTTTCGCGTGATGAGGCCCATATTGCTTTCGCATTAATAAGTTATATAATGCGCAGGGCAGATAAACCGTGGTCTATTGGGGTTAAAGAGTGGCTGCCAAGAGAAGGAAGTGCAGTCGAGGACAGCAGAGTACAAGGTGGCGAGGTGAAAGTGCCAAACTTGAAGGATGTGAGATGGTGACACCTGACCCATGAGTTTGGTAATTGGAGATTGATGGGAGAGGCCTTCGTGCTGCAGCGGACATAACATAGACTGATGATAGTTACTTCAGGAACACAGCACGTAGCTCAAGTGCCCTTACAGAAGAGATAAATATTTTGGATCAAACTTGTAATTTGAAATCTCACAATTTAAACGGGCCAGCACTGCCGCCGCTATGACTTGCAACAGAATGGCTTAACTATGGTGATTTTTCTCGCATATGACGGTTGAGATCAACGAAGGGGGACATACATGTGCCTTCACAAAATCAAGTTTCTCAAGGCAATATTCAATACATTGAGTTGACTACACATTTAGAAGACCAATAGGTTGTCCATACCGTGAGTATAGGGACTTCGAAAACAAGAAAGAACGATAAAGCAATATATAGGTGTTAAAGACCCCTTAACATGCCCGAATTATCTTCTCATGGCATTTTTTAAGGCTTGCTAGCTGTTAGGAGAGGTCTTACTAGGTAGCAGAGGCGTTACATCCATGTACACTTTGAAGTGAGCATTGTGCTTTAAGATAAACAAAGATACAACTATAGAGTTTCTGTTGGCCCACAGAAATGCACACAATCTATAAACTTAAGACACTGAACGCACTCTCTACTAGCAGTAACTGGTTTAATGTGTCTCTTTATTGCGCAGTTCGCGCGAAAAGTTTAAAGACATGGATGCTGCTGAAAATTCGAATTTATTCTCTGTTATGGCATTTCAGCTTTTCAATTTAGTGAGTAACTGCGTAGACCACCAATTCTGCTGAACATCTAAACATTGAATATACGGCTATGTGCCTGGTCTGCACAAAATTTCAATTTTTTAACAAATGCTTTGTAACGCTAACTCTTGAGGCCTGCTTTATCTAGAACAGACAGTGCGATACCGCGAATAAAATTGGTAATACTAAATTGCGTCTCTTCTAAAAGGAGAACGACAGATAACTGGAACTATAGTTACTTCAACAAGGTTTGGCTTTATGCCCTCTACTTTTCTACACCACCTGAACAGCTGATGTTTTATTGCGCCGGGTGCATAAAGGCATGCATGGAAACAAGCGAATAATGGAACTCTGAATGAAGATCCGCTTTCTTGAGTAAGCGAGCGAACAAATAATTCAGCACAGCGTACACCAGCTTCCGCTTCATGCTTCGTATTGACCGCGCAGGACCCACCCTACGCGACCTAATATACACAGGGCGCGGCCGTAGTGTTTATATAGCAGTGCCTAGCGGCTAATTAAATTCCGGTCTCCTACTAAAACACGCTCAATGCGGGCACTTGTATCTCGAATAAAGATGGTTGTTAGAGAAAGGTCCTCGAAAGTATCATTAGTAGAGTTGCATTTATTAGCTTCGCAGCCCCACCAGATATATGTTTCGTGTTATAATGCACCAATTTCCCACTTTAAAGCTTGAATTCAATAAACATGAACGCCGCTAAAATCAGATTTGCTGCACATAAATAAAATCATCTCGGATTATACGGGAACCATAACTACTCAAGACAAGTTTCCTGAAACACAAACGAACGTACTCGCTGTATGGTGCTATGCAGCAGTAGCTACATGTATTTCTATCCCCCCCTCCCCCCCGACTAGAGCCGGTACATTTTCTGGAATTGTCACTACATATTGTTTTTTCATGTATGTAATATAATTTTAAGCTGGATACACTCACCTGTTTCATGCAGCCTTCACTAAATATTTATCACGTCATTGCCTATATAGCTTTTTTTGTGACAATTGCTATGAGATTGCTAAAGTTCCAGCGCTTCCATTTCTTCATTGTTACCATTGAAGGATTAACGCGAGGTGCCTTGACAATATGCCAAGCATTCTGAGAGGTGAAAATAAATTCATAGTGTTTCACATCCAAGCCGATGGGTCTCTGATATCTATCAATTTAGTGAATAAATTCTGCATGATCTTTCTATTTGTATACAACGTTTCAAGGTTCCGAAAACACGTATGCCAATACACTTTCTCTTTTAGAACACTGGCTTTCTCTTCCCTTTTCTTTTATTTATTTTCATCAGAGGTTGGCAGACTCGATGAAAATTTCAATAAATTCTCAATAGTCGAAAAAGTCAAATGCAATACTAATAACCAAGTCATGAGGGGTGGCTTTCAACAGCCAGTAAAAAACGTGCTTTCGTAGTGTTCACACACACACACACACACACACACACACACACACACACACACACACACACACGCACACACGCACACACGCGCACACACGCACACACACGCACACACGCACACACACACACACACACACACACACACACACACACACCACACACACACACACACACACACGCACACACACACACACACACACACACACACACACACACACACACACACACACACACACACACACACTAGTATTTCCTTTTTGAAGGCAGGTGTATTTCCGAAACTTCCTGACACTTCTTGAGACAAAGGCAACGTGGCTGACACTATTGTTGGCCCCTGCAGAGCGTGCTCTTGCTGTAATGCTGTGCTGTATTGTAACAAAGCCGACTTCTCAAAATGCATGTTGAGATTTTTTTCATCAAGCGAAGCTTGTATACGCTAGCCTGCGCCGGCGATGTAACGCTATAAAAAAACAGCTGCTTTCCGAGCTGCTCGAGCCTCGTCGTATTCTTCCACAGCTGGCTCGTTGGCTCATGCTCGTGCTCGGCACGCGCTTTGCCACTGCTCCGGCGTTCGTCGTCGTCGTCTGCTTCCACAGCTGGCTGCGTTGCCGCTCATCATTCCAGCATATAATTTCACTTCTTTTCTGTCGTCGTAATGGGGAGGCCTCATTTACGGGGGTATGGACCATTGCTTAAGCGGATATGAGCCATTCATTGTCTTACGTAACGGACAGATTTCATTTTCAAGCAAAGTAATTTCGAAGAATCGCAAGCGGCAATGGCAGACGAATGCTGCTAACCTTGCCGCCGAGCAAACTCGAGATATCGAACGCAAGCGACAACGGCGGACTGACTGCGGGCATACCGGCAGTGACGTCGTTCTCTCCGTCGCAGCCGAACGTGTGTGTAACATCATAATTGAGAAATACTTTAATCAGCCTTGGGATTAACCCACTGATAAATATTGAGGCCGCATGTTTCAGCTTCGCTGATTAACCACCTTCAAGGAATGGGAGTGCTGAGGAATTTTACTAAACTTATGCACATTAAAACATAAGAATATAACGAATCAACACAAGCTTCGCTTGCACACCTTTTCGCACTATTGGAAGGGTGGACATACGTCTGCATCGAGTCGATGAATTAGCGGTCTGAGTGTGAGCAAATAAATTTTTCATTTGGCCAGTTTTATACCAGCTGTATCACCTCAAATAAAATGCAGTGCTTGTTATACTTTCCCCCGTCAATGGGTAAAACATTGAAAGTTCATTACGTGTCCATGACTTCTTTCATTATACTGATGCTCGTGGTGGCAAGTGTAGCCCACAAGTGATATCAAAAAGTAATACTATTGACAAGACACTCGGTTGAACTGATGTCTAGTGGTAAAACGCATCTGAGGCTTGTGTCACACTATACAAATAAGCGTTCTTCTTACTTAACGGACAGCGCAGAAACATTTTATGTTGCTTTTTGCATACATGAAAAAATTGCTGAGGTTTAGCTTTGGTTAACCCTGGTTGATAGCGATAGCTTCACTGCCCTGGCAAGGCCCATTGTCGAGCTGTGGCCGAGGTATGGTTTCGCAATGATATACAGACATTTTTGCAATGAATACAGTGTTTATTCATCATTTTTATGCCTATGAAGACACTGCGGTGATCAGTAAACTTGTGACACTTGGTTGCAACTCGCAGCCGGATCCAACTCTACTCGGGCAACGGCGGCAATGTCTCCATTCAGGGCTACCGTAAAGGCCTAAATATAATCCCACGTAGCGTGAACGCGCGCACACGTTGTGTCACGTTGGCGAGAACAACAGCGGCGATAGTTCGACCGATAGTTCGACGTACTGGCGCCGCCAACGTAACCGGACGCGCGGCCAATGCGCTCCGACGCGCCCGGCATCTGACGACGCTCGCCCGCGTGCCGATGAACCATAAGCGCGCCTTAATGATCTCCTATGGTTGACCTTTAGCTCTCAAGGTGAAAACTGTCGAGTCGCCGACGGCTGCCCAAGGTAGCGTAATGAAGCTTTCGCTTCAATATACTCGGCATTCAATTCGATGTTCGCATATATTTTTACTCACATATTGTTTTACGATTTCCTTCGAAAATTTCGGTATTCAAATTTGTCAAAGAAGAAACAGAAGAAGCCATAATTTGAATTCCCCATTTCTTCGGGTTTACGGAGAGCTTCATTATCCATATAAACTCCTGCATGGGCAATATGAGGCGCTGACTAGTTTATACTATTTTGCTATGATCGCTGTAGTGTACAACCGACAGCAAAGCTGGAAATGTAACGCGCATGACTGAAAAAAACGAACCAGCATCGGTTTGGTTGCGAAAAAAAATTCAGTGCACCAAGCTTCCTCTTACCATTCGTTTTATCAGAAATTCTGATGTTTCCCTGAATTGTTTACATTTACACTGAAGAAGCTTATCGCGCAGCTGTTTTTCTTTTTTTTTTGGTGGCAAAAAAAAAACGAATGGAAAAAATTAGCACCTATTTCCCTGTGCTTTCTGCTGTGCATTTCGGCCGACGTAGTGAGTATGAGTTTATCCAACCTGGTGCATTTATGCTAAGATGCACGCAGATCAAACATCAGCAATGAAGAGGACTTAAGAACTGTCGCGAAACTGCGCTAACATTCAGACGGCTTAATTATGGCGCTTGTATAAGGTAGCAAAGCCGCAGGACATGAGTTAATGGGATTCACTGCCTGTCGCTCCTGAGCGCGGTCTTTCAAACCAAAAGGTGACCGCAAATTGACGGACATTGAAGTCTGTCTAATGAACTACGCACACCAATGTCCATGGAGATGTACTACGTAGGCTTTTACAGGCACACGCTAATTCTTACTCACCACGCCGGATGAACAGTGGCGGGCTGTTATGCAAACGCCATTTCGCCGAGAGGACTTTCAGAAAGCAATGTTTCAGACTCGTCTACTTAACTGTCAGGCTCACTTTGCAGACACAAGATGCGCTAGAAAGCGAATGTCATTTAGATTAAGATTGCAAAGCTCACAGTAAGTTGGCTATTGCAATGTACGATAGTACAGAAACATGGCAGTCCCGATCGCATTAGCTTTGGCAAGCCGTCCTGGCGTGCGAAAATCAAATCGGCTTGAGGACGATGTCAAGCGATTCTGCTAAAAATTCAACAGTTGCATCACCTTTGTTATATAGACAAGACGTGTATAATTAAATTGTGGCAGTGACACATCTAGAAAGTCTAGCTGCGACTTACGCAGCTAGATTTTTAGAAGGCACAAAGAATAGAGTATTAGTCATAGCAATATGAAGAAGTGTAAAGCGAAGAATGGGAAAACACTTGAAGGCCCAATTTACAATTGTTTCGAAATAAAAAAAAACATTGGTGGCTCTTATTTTGGTGTCCAGAGGGCCCACGATGTGGCGGTCGGGCATGGCCTGACTGTCCCAACGTGGGAGCGGCCCGCTCCGCGCTGAGTCGCGTACCTCAGGACGTTCATTAAAGTTTTACATCCAACCATCCATTGGTGGCTCACTGTGAGCAGCTACAATAGCAACAACAAAAAGCGCATTGTTTACCGAGAGTTGTAGAATACGCAAATCTTTTAAATGACGAGTTGAAAGCCACAAGGTTAAGGACAGCATCATTAAGAAGGGAAGTCAGAAATTATCAATGTGAATGCCTTTCTGCTACGGAGACCAATTAGCAAAAATCCCATAGGAAGAGCCGGAGCCCAAATTTACACTTTGCCAGGTCTGTCAGCACTTCAATTTACATATTATTTACGCTAGATACTAGTATACCAGCGCGAAGAGTGCTCAAATGCTCCTTTCTGTCGTAGTGTTCTCCTTTATTTAGACGAAATAAGACGACCTGCATTATTTGGGGCCATTGAAACTGAAATTAATTTCTTATTGATGGACTTTGTCCAGCTCTACTTAACGTGCTAGTGGTGCTGGCTATGACATCTGTCGTGATAAGAACAGCCCTGACCGCATATAGTAAACGCATGCACGCAACGCGCCAGGTAGCATGAGCACGCCCACCTATACGCACGCAGTTCAGCGATATAGCTCATTGTCCAGCGCTCAAGGCTGTCGGTATCTGGAGTTGTCCAGGAATTGCTAGCGTTTGGAAGCAATCACCAAGGAGCCGGATGGTTCTGCGCCAAGGAACCGTGAGTTCTTTTCTAAAATATTCAGTCCTGTCTGCGCAGTGTTTCTCTATCTTTTCGTTTGCTGAACAGCTGCGTAGCCAAGGATATTGTTATGCTTGGTCTGAATGTTCCGTTTTGCCAAAGAAAGGGAGCTTTCTTTATTTTTTGTCAAATCATCATCGTCATCATCAGTTTGTATTTATGTCCACTGCAGGACGAAAGCCTCTCCCTGCGATCTCCAATTACCCCTGTCTTGCACTAGCTGATTCCAACTAGCGCCTGTAAATTTCCTAACTTCATCACCCCACCTAGTTTTCTGCCGTCTGCGACATACGGAGCGCGTATATTTTAGGTAGGTTGACACGGAGTGATGATGAGTAGAAATAACTGAAGCGGCTTTCAGAGGCTATTGTCATCTGGTTTACATAGAGAGAACAAGAATAATGACAATCGCGATGACACCAGCAACTGGTGTTTGCGTCTCTCCAAATGCCCGTGTCCCTTCAAGGTTGTCATACACGTCGAGTTACACATAAATTTATACTTTGGGTCTAGCGTCTCTCGTCTCCATTCCTTTGTGCCCGAGGCCCCGAAAGAGAGGTCAGAGCAAGGAAGCGGCACGCGAATCTGATGTTGTCAGGGCACACAGACGAGGCAGGTAATTACGCGTGCGGCAAGTTCAATGCGAGCCAGACGAAGAAAAAAAATGTTTCGCTTGGAAGAACGAAACGCTGGTTAACGTTATAGCGATTTCCTTCAGTGAGAGACAGAGTTAGAGTGAATTCCGTGACAGTTCGATATTTTCAACTGCGCAAGTGCCGAATCGAAGAGACTGCAGTAAACCGCAAACAGTGAAACACAGGGAACGGCGAGGAAGAATGGACGCTTTACCTCGAAGTCATGCAGATTACGCCTGGCTAATTCAGCGAATGGTTCGGAAATCGAATCAAGCCAGGCAAATCGAAACCTTCACCAAATAGTTGAACGAGTTCAGCTCGCGACGAGACTAAAACTCGGTTTCACTAAGAAAACGTTGAAAAAAAACGAAAAAAGAAAAAAAAACCTGGAAGAAAGTAAAAGGAAGAAGTTGCACCCGGAAGTGTGGACTGCAACAGAAAGGATGATCGTCTCGACGCGGTTACGAGACTTGCTTTAGTACGGCTCCCTAAAGCACTCCATATGGCCAAATGGGAACAAAGTTGCAGTAAATTTCAATCATTTTGATGAGGGAAACAACGACAAACATGCCGGTTTCCAGTTTAATAATGACACGGCAGACGGGAGCTTGCTACACGAAACACAGACTTTAAACAGACACGCTAACAGGATACAGACGATTTAGCATACACATGTACGTGGCCTATAGTTCGGAAGTTGTCCTTCCATATAAAGCACGTGCCTAGCACTCATGCTTCAACACTCGCCCGTGTGCATCGTCGTTGCGGTGCCCGTGACGGTGGTTGTGACGGTGGAGCGTCGTTGTGGCTACGTCGCTGTTGTCGCGACGCGGAAGCAAGCGGAAAACAGCAGGCCGGTAGAACACCAGGCCACTGCTGTAGCTGGCCAGTAACGCCTGGCCTGTAACGCCTCGGCCGCTATAACGTCGGGCTCGGTCAGCGGACAGGTAGCTCAGGCGCCGCGGTGGCCACCAGGAAGCACTGCACCAGGCCGCTATCACAGCAGGCCGCTGGTACACAGGAGAGCAGAGCCACGAGCGGGATCCACGACCAGGTCCGCACGGTAGCAGGACGCCCGGTCGCCAGTCCTCGGGCTCGCTCAGCAGGCTGGTAGCTCAGGCGTCCGGGTCCAAGCAGGAAGCACTGCGCCAGGCCGCTATCACAGCAGGCCACTGGCGCGCAGGAAAGCCCAGCCACGAGCTGGATCTCCGCCCGGGTCCGCACGGTAGCTGGACACCCGGTCGCCGGTACCCGAGCCTTGAACCGCCGTTCTGCGAGCTTGCGTTCGAGGCTGCCGCTCGCTCTCACGCTCTACGTGCTCTCGTCGCTTCTTCGTTCATGGCACGTGTCGTCATCTTCCATTACCATCATCACCAATCCTCTTCTTGTAGCCACAACACAATCATCATTCGAAGCAGGTCTTCTCGCCACCGCACGCCACTATCCACATCATCATAATCATCTTTCATTCAAGGCCACCCTGAACCCTGAATACTCTTCTCGCGCACTAATGCGAGAGATGACGCAATCGAAAAAGATGGGCTGTCTACGTCAATCACTGCAGCAGTTGAGCACGAAACACTTATGTTACTTTGCAAGAGAGAGAGCTAAAGCAAGGAGAGGAAAGCTAGGTGATCAGCCAGATGAGCGTCTGGTTTGCTACCCTACACTGGGGGTAAGGGCAATAGAAAGGTGAAAAGCGAGAGAGATACTAGATCACTGAGCAGACGTGGGAGGATGGACAGGGTAACTATGAGCTAATTTGCAAAGACCTAATATACGAATGAAGTTAGTTAAAAATAGCACTCACTGCGCTACTGTCATACGCTCGTAAAATCTCGCAGCTTCACACGTTGACAACAATTTCCAGAATCACAGTTCTTAACCACGGGTCAGCTGTTAATTAATGAACAAAGAAATCTGTCCGAAATGACGTAGGCTGAAATTACTTGTAAGCTTGCAGCGCCGGATCGATAAAACAATTTCCAAAACAAAAGTGTCCCCGCTTCTTTAGCCGCAAGGCAAACGTGGTACCCACGTATGTCCTGGGAAACCATCTCGTCGTACCTTATGTTACTGCAGGCGGATACGTATCTTTTTTTTTCTTTGTTTTTACCACAACGTCGCTCCCTATATTTTATCTCTCTCACTCATTTTTATGTGTCAGCAAGTCATAGATTGACAAGATAAAAGCGGACAACTTACCGAATCAAAGACCTCGCGGGGAGCGCGAGGTCTTTGAATGGGAGACGTACGAATTCGCAACAGAACGGTAATTGTGTACTTCATACATGTAGATATGGATCTACGCTTGTCCAGAATGGCTGAGCGTTGTCTCAGTACTGGGCCAGTGCCATTACGGTGGCGGCTGTGTTCCACACCTGTTCGCCAGGTGCACCAAGAGCAGTCAAGCTTATACATGCGTGCTGCCATGTTGAGACGTAGAGCTGTATGCTGCTCGTTTGATTAGAGGCTGTCGACGTGTCATAGAATCCGCCGTTTCGTGGCTTTTTGCTGCTCAGTTTAATTTGGGAGTTGGAATGTGTATATTAGTTGTGTTGTATTTTATCGATAAAAAAACTTTTTTTGAATAACCTGTGACATCTAGAAAGATTCAACTTGGTGAGTTAGATTACATTAGCGGAGGGCATGATTTGCACTAAAGAATTAATGGGAATATTTTATTAATTAACAAATGTTCGCTACTTAACTTCTAACTAGTCACTTTACGCCACACATTGCCATTTACAGTTGTAGCTGGTGACTCTTAAAGCCATATCTACTTAAAACGAATTCTAAGGATGACACGAATTTCGACATATGCCATCCCCAATTTTCTGACGAAATGTATTAACATTCCAGTTAATTTCCAGCCTCAGTGCAGAAAAAGACGTTTTGTTTAAAAAGTAAAGCGATCAGTGCGTTTTTAAGGCAACTTTGACTGCACTTATCTCAAAACGAGTGCTATAGTTTCAAAATTTGTTCCAAATGGATGCGACTTGTGGAATCACTGGCTTCAATTCGTGCATCGTAATATGCGCCCTAAAGCAATTAGTTGAAAAGGTGATTAGTGAAATTTCGTTGGGTGATCAATTGTGCGTACTGATTTTAAGTGAAAGTAGTTTATGCCTCGTCGAGCATTCCAGCCCAGTAAATATATATGTGAGGCGGTGTTTAAAAATAGGTTACCGTTAACATAAAACACCCGCTGTTGTTGAATCTTAAGCCTGGAAAAAGGTAAGAGATAGAGTAGCTGAGTGCAATTTCAAACACAGGTTGGAAAGCCAATGTGCCAGGCAGGATGCTATCTAAAATTCCTACCACAGGATGAACCTCGAGGTCTCCCGGGCGACACACACTTCGCAGGAAAACCGGTGAATGAGGAAACCGAAAGGAAATGAGGATGGCAGAGCGTTGGTCGGTCCAAACGGGGGCAGATGATAAACAACCGTGGAGCAACGTGCGAGCTAACGATAATGGATTTTGCAGCGAAAACACTCTTTACCGAGTGCGGATGAGGACCGGAACTCACGCCTCCGGTTCGTTTTGAGTGAGAGCCACGCACCACGAATGGAAGACGCATGCGCAGAGAGCACTTGCCCTCGTTGTTGACACGGAGGAAACGAGGCTCGAGTGGTGTCTGAAAGTCGCGCATAAAATAGCGGAACATTCAGGCAGCTAAAAATTATTTCTAGTTCTTTCTTTTTTTTTTTGAGAACTTCAAAAGTGATGACTAAAGCTACCATGAAGCTGGTACGCTACGTTATGTCTGGTTGGATTTCCACAATGCCGTCAGCAACATACCTTAAAGTGTAATTTGTGTTAAGCGTACATTGCGCTGATGTACAAAATTGTCCCTTGCGTTATGGGTGGTCTGTTTCAGGTAGTAGCACAGTACCAATTTTCAATTTTTGTACCAAAATTATACCTAAATTCTGCTTGTCGCTAGGATGCAACATTGCGTCGCAAATGCAACCAATTTCAATCGAATCGGTCAAGCGGTTGTATCACTAAAACATTTCGCGAGTTGGCCCCGAGGTAAAGCTTCCTGGTAAGTAGGTGGGATGAGCTTTTGATTTCTTTGATAGGCAGTGTTTCTGAGCACGTGTTTAGCGATATCCAATAGATCAATTCCTCGGAAAGTTTCACTAAGCAAGGAATGCTGCTTCTGTTAGTCCTTAGCGTGCTGGCGGATGGTAACAATGGTATCAAAACGTTGCGTTAGCACCAAGACAAACCCGCTTGACCGGGAAGTACAAAAACGCAGAGATGTGAGAATAAAGAGATTCGATAGGTGTGGGATTGAGTACCACTGAACTTTCACCTAAAGTTTCGTGGAACAATCCGCAATGGCGCTGTCTTCGGCATTCCCTTAAACGTTGCCTTCAACTCAAGTAAAGCGGGAAAGCAGTGAAGGTCACCCTGGGACCAGGTCAATCCGCTTGCGCGCTGAACGTGGCGAAATTGGTCTATTAGGGCCGATGATATTGTGTCATAGTCCGTGCCACCAAGAAGACCTGGTCTCTGAA
This sequence comes from Dermacentor silvarum, assembly GCF_013339745.2. Classification (NCBI taxonomy): domain Eukaryota; kingdom Metazoa; phylum Arthropoda; class Arachnida; order Ixodida; family Ixodidae; genus Dermacentor; species Dermacentor silvarum. The sequence continues at coordinate 41,652,988 of NC_051158.1, read as the reverse complement.
CTTTAGGATGGCATCGGCCGCACAGTTTTTGGCGCCTATTCACGTTTGTTAGCAAAACGAGCCGTCGCTGTATGTGAGCAGTTTCCGCGAGTTCCACAATTTCTTGAACGATTTACGGCAATTGCTATGTAAGCCATAATTATAGAGCACGGTGTAAGCGCCTAAGAACGGAACAGCGGGAAAGTGCTGAAGAGACGGCAAAGCGTTTACGTGCATTGAAATGTATGACCCCTGAAGCTGAGAACAGAGTAGAACTTTCATGGCGCAAAGCTTGTGGTCGACGCGACATTTTCAGAAGGTTGCCGACGCAGCATTTCAATTCCTTCTACCTCCTCTTATGATGAGTGAAATAAAAAATATGTTTGCGATAAAATGCTCCAGCGACGGTTCCTTAAAAACCTCTGTATGTAACCAGGGTCCTTCTATGCTTTGTATAACCGATGTTTCCTATTGGGAGTAGTAAGTGGCCGGTTTTATTAATAATTAAATACCTTTCATTATTTAATCTTATTAATTACCACCTTAACATTGTGATTTGTTGCGCAACTGATGTTCACCTCCTCTGTTAATTCATTTGAACCTCATCAATTGCGCTATATTCTGCCTGCTATCTGCGTAAATTCGATTGGAACTAACAAAAAATAAATAAATATTCACGTAGAAACTCCGCTGTAGTCGTCCAAGTATGCGTAAGCTTTGTGCCACTCGCTCATTTCTACGCAGCGCGGTGTCATTATCAGTCGTATCATTATCAGTATACGCGGTTTCGTAAGCACAGAGAGAAATAACATACATATGAACTGCAGTTTCAAAGAAATATGAATGCCCATGCGCAGAACAGAAACGCTTTTCGTATTAATAAAATAATATGCGAATTAAGTGCAGTAAAGCGTCGATGAAAGAAGTTAAAACTCGTAGTAAGTGCACCTCTGTCAGTAGCTGCTCTCGTCGAGACTTTGAAGTAGTTCGTGCTTAGCTTCAAGCGGGTCAAAAACCGCAAGATGTTTGCTGTACTCGCAATCTCGATCGCACTTTTCCTTTTTGTTGAAAAACCACAAAGCGCATATGAGGGCCCTCGATCTGAAAAAAAAAAGCACTAACCACGGTGTTCAAAATCTCGAATGAAGAAAGAAACATTCGAGGTTCGCATATTTGTTTTGAAAGCTGGGAAATGAGCCGCCCTCATGTTTACTTTATAGCGTCGCTGGTTTCACAGGTGAAAACGTTGCAGCAATCCCAAAGTGAGCTCCTCTGTACACACGATGTTGCGTTTCAAACCCGCACAAAGTATCTTCACTGCTTTGTTTCTTTCTTTTCTTTGTTGAGAAACGCCCAATCGTGTTGACAGTCGAGGAACTGGCTGTCCAAAAATAAACACCTTCTTTGAGTGTCCTAAAGACGCCCACCTCCCTCTGAAACTATCTTGCTTTGTTCGTGAGTTCGTGTTGACGCTGATATATCTAAACCTTTAAGAGTTGGAAACTTGTCCTTCGAGCTTAATAAAAGTGGTGGTTTCTACGTGAGTACTTAGCGAAAGGTTTGATATATGAAATAAAGCAACTATCAAGTTTTGAGTTTAGAGGAGAGCTTATTAAGTTTAGTGAGGAGATAGGCCTCAGCCTTGGCAGTCACTCAAGCTGTTCATGTTGTATAGCGCTAGCAAATCATTCAACGAATCTAGAAGTTATGAACGTTTATTGTTTTTTTTTTCGTTAAAGTTGTCTTAATTAACACATAGATTACTTAAACTTTCATTTAAACTAAAGTCAAAGCATAGTATTAACTCAATGATAGACGTTTTGTCTCGAGTTGAACAAGGACGAACACGACAATACAAGAAAAATTGCATTACCTTGACGTAGGAAGTATATGCGGCAAGTATAAAGGAAAAAATTGTTTTATAAAGAAACTGACTAATTTACTCGTTTTCTTTGTTTATTTCTGAATTTGCTCGTACAAGCCCGTCAGTGATGGGAGTGCTGGACATCCTATATGTTGTTGCCGCGTGTAATTCTGTCCTTTTTGATACTTCACTTTTGTAGCACCGCTTCTTTGTTAATGCGACAGCATTAGGTGCTCCATGGAGCAGAAAATTCGGCGTTGGCGGCGTGACCAAAATATGGTGCAGAAAGGCTCGACCTGTAGTGAGAGTCGAACCCACCACCTTTGGTGGGAGTCAACCGACGACCTTTTGTGTTAATGATGGGAAAGTTAATTAAGATAGAGTTAATTAAAGCACTCGAACCCACAGGCTCTGGTGGGAGTCGTACCCAAGACTTTCCGTGTTATGAAGGCGAACTTAATTCAGGCACAGTTAATTAGGGTAGAGTTAATTAGGGCACTCGAACCAACGACCTTTGGTGGGAGTTAAACCCACAACCTTTTGTGTTATGAAGGCCAAGTTAATTCAGGCACAGTTAATAAGGATAAAGTTAATTAAGGCACTCGAATCCACAACCTCTTATGGGAGTGGAACCCATGACCTGTGGTGTTAATGAATGCGAAATAAGTCTCAGTTAATTAGAGTAGAGGTAATCTGGGCACACGAACCCATGACCTTTGGCGGGAGACGAACCCTCGGCCTCTCGTGGGAGTCGAATCGATGACCTTGCGTTGTGCGCACCTTGTGACGAATACCGTTGGTCCCGTCGCTGTGCTTCTGCTGACATCGTCACAATGCTTTCGCAATCAACGGCGTAGGGATAACAGTACCGCTTGAAATTTTCACTTGCTGTTGTTGCGCGAGGACACGTGAACGATTATCAGGTCATTCATGCATGCATCTTTAGGACTCTTCTTTTTTTTCTAGTACGACGAGCCCGTCGTAGCAGCTCATGCGCATGCTCGACAATCATTCTAGTATGTTGAATTTGCTTCGTTGGCAGCTCCGCGCTTGCAAAATTCCGTGACATAGGCGCGCAATCTTGTAACGCTTCGGAAAGGGAACCAGTAATTCCATGGTAGTATCACTAAGTGGGCTGCTGCAATGCCGGTGGGAAACAAAGGGACAACGCAGCCAACGGACGAGAATGTGCAGCCCCCGAAGTGCGTGTCATAATGTCATGGGCTATACGCAAGAAACTGGCGAAAGTTTCAGCTTTCTCAATAAATTCAAATTTGCCGTAAAACATTAGTTTGTAAGTTTTCAAGTGTAGACGTACAGTGGCGGCGTTTTTTACGCAATGCTTAAAGTATCATATTGATGTCTGTCATATGTAAGTGCCGCGAGGTGCCGCTGGAGGATCGGAGCGGCCACCCAAGCTCTGGGAAGAAGTGAACGGGTGCACGAGCGCGGCGGCAAGAGACGAGCTCGCAGTGTTCGAGCCAGGCGGGCAGCAGTTCGGAGCTCCTGGGGCGAACGAGGCGAGAGGACCTGCCTGGCGAGACGTCCGTGGCAAGGTGCGGAGGATCGCGGAGCCGGGCGTGGACGAGGGCGTCCGAGGAAACAGGGCTCCTGCTGCCAGTGCTCGAGGCGCTGGCTGACCCGAGTGCCGCCGGTCCCTGAGCTGCTGCACCGGAGCTGTGCCCAGCAGCGTTCGTCTGGCACAGATGTTGCTGTGCTAGACGCGGTCCTCACGTGCGACCGCCGCACGTGGATTGCGAGCGGCGTACGAGCTGGCCACCGAGGTCGTGCTGGACAAGGCGTTCCCTGCCTGCTGCCGTTGCTGCCTCTGAGCGTGCCGAGCCCGAGAATCGTGCTGGACGGGGCCTGAACGTGTCGTCGTCGCAGTCGGCTCGAGCACGGGTGAATCCGCAGCGCCTTGGACGACGGAAGCGTGAGCCTCGAAACACGGGACTGTCACAGCCCGCTTATACTCGTGTGCTGTGCGTTTGTGGACACACTGACTGCCGCTACGCAAATCATCAGCTATCTCTGTATATATTGTTACGTGTGGAAAGACACACACGAAAGAAGCTATTTACAATATATTTACACTGGAACCAAAAACCGCCAGGCCGACACCTTGCTCGAGCCAAAAGCCCAGACACACTTCATCGTCTTTCTCGCGGCGGCTCGTCTCTTTAGCATCTCTAGATGGTATCGTAATAATATATTTTTAGGGTTCTTTTCCATTTTGATAAATGCTCCAAAACGACTCTCTGTCTTTCTTCCGCATCACTGCGCACTAGCGAAAGTGCCGAATAGTCCCAAACACCACAATGTCATTAATTTCATTCTTGTCTGTCAGCTAGTAACGGGAGAGTAAAAGTAAATTTGTCCATGCTAAAATTTCTGGTAAACACCGCCGTAATCTGCTCCTAAGGGCTACACTACCGGGCAATGGAACAGATACTGAATCAGCGTAGCTTCCACGAGTAACCGTTTCGCACTTGCAGAGAAAATTCGGCAGAGAAAATAAAAAAAATGTGGTTGATCCCTCTTATATAAGAATCGGTATAGAACACGAAAGTGAAACGTGTCTTCACAGAAGTAGTGTAATGTTTATTGCACATTGATATATAATGTCTATTGGTGTTTTGTGGCTAAAGCGCCCTTAGGCGTTGATGCACCCACGCTGACGCCTGGTGGCACGTCTCCTCCATCACGACTACCAACGTCGATGACCATGAGCAACCGTCGTGCATATGGAAGCTGCACTACGCTGCACACGCTAGCACAACGCGAAAGACGAAGCACGTAACTGACACACTAATACAACGCGCAAGACAAAGCACGTAACTGAATCGTCACCGAGTCAAATCAGCGCGTACAGCGCGTCGTAATTGCAGCCTCCGCGATCAACTTCAGAAACATTTTCAGAGCTAATTGCGGAGGCCACGCTCCGCTGTGCTGAGTACGGTGAACGCCACTACCAACGCCACCTAGATGGCGTTGGTAGTGCTTCTTGATGCCAGCGTCCCTTCGAATGCTGGCATCGAGGCGTCGTAGTGCTGAGACCACCGAAGCGTTCACTGTCGGTGCGCGTTAGTGCCATAATGCAGTACTTCTCTTTTCTGCTTGTAGGCGGCGGCACCGCCCCGAGCAAGAGCGCAGGTACACGGAGGAGTGTTAGATATATAAGGCGCGTCTGTGTAGCTCTCTGCAAATGCGTTTGTGGCGCAATGGGTTAAACGCTCGGCGATCTATCGTCGCGGACCGAGAGGTCGTGGGTTCGATTTCGAAATTTTGCATGTTTGTGGAACTTTTTCTTCTGGTTTCTTTCTTTGTATTATGTTCTATGACGTATTTCCGTGACGGAAATACGTCAGTGAAGTCTTGGTGGACCCCGGCATGAAACACTTTCGTGTTAAAATGTGGTTGATCCCTCTTATATAGGAATCGGTATAGAACACGAAAGTGAAACGTGTCTTCACAGAAGTAGTGTAATGTTTATTGCACATTGATATATAATGTCTATTGGTGTTTTGTGGCTAAAGCGCCCTTAGGCGTTGATGCACCCACGCTGACGCCTGGTGGCACGTCTCCTCCATCACGACTACCAACGTCGATGACCATGAGCAACCGTCGTGTATATGGAAGCTGCACTACGCTGCACACGCTAGCACAACGCGAAAGACGAAGCACGTAACTGACACACTAATACAACGCGCAAGACAAGCACGTAACTGAATCGTCACCGAGTCAAATCAGCGCGTACAGCGCGTCGTAATTGCAGCCTCCGCGATCAACTTCAGAAACATTTTCAGAGCTAATTGCGGAGGCCACGCTCCGCTGTGCTGAGTACGGTGAACGCCACCTAGGTGGCGTTGGTAGTGCTTCTTGATGCCAGCGTCCCTTCGAATGCTGGCATCGAGGCGTCGTAGTGCTGAGACCACCGAAGCGTTCACTGTCGGTGCGCGTTAGTGTCATAATGCAGTACTTCTCTTTTCTGCTCGTAGGCGGCGGCACCGCCCCGAGCAAGAGCGCGGGTACACGGAGGAGTGTTAGATATATAAGGCGCGTCTGTGTAGCTCTCTGCAAATGCGTTTGTGGCGCAATGGGTTAAACGCTCGGCGATCTATCGTCGCGGACCGAGAGGTCGTGGGTTCGATTTCCAAATTTTGCATGTTTGTGGAACTTTTTCTTCTGGTTTCTTTCTTTGTATTATGTTCGTGTACATTGTAAGCTGACGTATTTCCGTGACGGAAATACGTCAGTGAAGTCTTGGTGGACCCCGGCATAAAACACTTTCGTGTTAAAAAATAAAGTCAAATTAAACAATGAGTGGCGCATATTGCCTTAGTTTGATGTTCTGGATGAGGTGTCATTGTTCGCTATTCCCAAGCTTCAGTGCAACACCTGTTAAAATGTGGAACTTGAAGTCTTCAACAGCGCCGCAACAGATGCACGCTCTGGCTCGGTAGCTTTCCCTTCATTTCCGTGGTTGTCAGCGTGTATAGTTTGCTCGACGCGAGCACTGTCTGGACTTCCAA
>NC_051158.1:41601298-41646513 GCF_013339745.2 Dermacentor silvarum | reverse complement strand
CGCATGCCGCAACGCGCCAGCTAGCATGAGCACGCTCACCTATGCGCACGCAGTTCAGCCATATAGCTCATTGTCCAGCGCGCAAGGCTGTCGGTACCTGGAGTTGTACAGGAATCGCTAGCGTTTGGAAGCAATCACCAAGGCCCGCAGGGGCGTCTGCGTAAGCAGACGTTTGGTGTGTTGCGACACCACGGACCCGAGCACATGGGGGTCGGACCCTCCCGCGTGTAACCGTGCGCGGCTTAGCCGTGTCCGGGGAAAAGGGGATCCTGGGGGTTGAGCCGAAGCCGGGCGTTTGGACCTTTACGGCCCCTCGGCAGAGGCAACACACCTCTTCGGCCTCTGCTTCACGTAGACGGCCCCCCTGGGCTGACCCACCCAGGGTAAACCGGCTGGTCGCCTTTTCCTATCCCCCTCTCTGCCCTTTTTCTTTCCTATCTCCTTTCTTTACTGTCCTGTCTCCTATTCTCTTCTGTTACTTCCACGTTTTCATAGGCGGCTCGGGTTAACCTTGTGTATGTGCCCTCTCTTGGGTATCTTATATTGGGTTATAGCAGCATTGCACGGCTGGCGTCTGCAGCCTTACACCTTAAGTGCTGCAGCGTCCCCTAGTTGGGCTCCGTGGTGGGTGGCCGCCATTGCCGCCGAAATAAACCGAACTAATATGGGAACACCTGCATTTCCCGTCTACTTGATCGTCACCCTCACAAGAGGGGGCGCACCGATGAAATATTAAACCTATTCAGACCGAAAGAAATTTTTCCCCGATTCCAAGTTGTGCACAGTGAGAAAACTGAAAAACCAGCTCAAACCGTATCCCCTTTTCTTGTTGCGAAAGGCTTGACTGACGCCCTTGGCCCAGGTTACAAGGTCACCAAAATGGCGAGCGGGGACCTCCTGCTTGAGATCCGTGACAAAGCGCAGCACAATAAATTGAACAAGCTTGTGGCATTTGGAGACATACCTGTTACCGTCTCACCTCATCGGTCTATGAACACAGCACGTGGAGTAGTGTCTGATGCAGATCTAATCGACTTGTCTGAAACCGAACTATTGGAAGGCTGGAAAGAACAAAACGTAACAAACGTACAGCGCATCATTATCAGAAGAGAAAATAAGGAAATTCCCACTAAACACCTGATCCTGACTTTTGCCACTTGCGATCTGCCAGAAACCATAGAAACCGGATACACAAAGTTAGCTGTCAGGCCATACATCCCCAATCCCAGAAGATGCTTCCAATGTCAAAGATTTGGCCACGGCTCGCAGAGCTGCCGTGGTAGACTCACATGTGCGAAATGTGGAACGCAAGGTCATTCCTCAGACAACTGTGAAGCGACACCTCACTGTGTAAACTGTGATGGTGAGCATCCAGCTTACTCCCGGTCTTGTCCGAACTGGAAAAAAGAAAAAGAAATTATCACTCTCAAAGTTCGTGAGAACATCTCCTTCAAGGAAGCACGTAAAAGGTGCTTGCCATTCCACAGCACAACATATGCCGAGGCGACGCGTCAGGGGGCAACGTCGCACCGGCTTCCGCCACCTGCCCGGCCTGCGCGCAGCGAGCCGCCGGCTGTGGCAGCCGCCCCTATGGTGGGAGCAGCCAAGGCTGCCTTGCCATCACCGAACTTGGCCACTCCAGTGGCCCCGGCTAGCTCTGGCAGCAGCCAGGATAGCACGGAGGCTAAGGAGGTACCGTCAACCTCCGCACTGGTGGGGACAAAGGCTTCGTCTTCCGAGGCGAAGCCAAACCGACGTACACATCGCTCGTTAGAGCGAGTGTCCAACGCCTCGCAAGAGGCAATAGACACAACTTCTCAGACGGCACATGGAGTGCCTAGGGAGAGGCGACTCTCCCAAGAACGCTCCAAAAAAGACAAGACACCAGTTACAGCGCCTGTAAAAGGCTCTGTAAAATAGGCTGTACACACCCCTTGAAACACACAGCACCTTTTATTTTCCTCCAACATGAATAAAATAATGCAGTGGAATGTTAGGGGACTAATCCACAACCTAGACGATATCCAAGAACTTCTCAGTAAATTTAATCCAAAGGTGCTGTGTGTTCAAGAAACACATCTAAACTCCAGAAACACCAACTTCCTACGTCAGAATATTGTTTTCCGAAAAGATCGCGAGGATTCTGCCGCATCATCTGGTGGTGTGGCCATCATACTCGACAGAAGTGTAGCCTGTCAGCAACTTCCACTTAATACGGCACTTGAGGCGGTAGCCGTTCGTGCTGTACTTCTGGGTAAACTCGTTACCATTTGCTCGCTCTACATACCCCCACATTATCATTTACACAAGCATGAATTTCAGTCACTTATAGATGAATTACCAGAACCTTACCTCCTTCTTGGTGATTTCAATGCACACAGCAGCTTGTGGGGCGACAAGCGTATCGATGTGCGAGGACGCCTAATCGAACAATTTCTTTTCTCCTCTGGTGCATGTCTCCTGAATAAGAAGGAACCCACCTACTACAATCTCGCAAACAAAACGTTTTCTTCCATTGATCTCAGTGTAGCTTCCCCGTCTATATTTGCTGAACTTAAATGGGAAGTTATAAAAAATCCTTACGGGAGTGACCACTTCCCGATACTGCTGAGATCACCACTACAAAACGAACCTCCACCACAGGCACCCCGCTGGAAGTTGGATATGGCAGATTGGGAGAAATTCCAAAGTCTTACAAGTAGTATCTCGTGGTCTGAAATATCTTCGCTGGGAATTGATGCTGCTGTCGAGTATTTTACATGTTTTATAATTGATGCCGCTTCTGAATGTATACCTGAAATAAGTGGTGCGACCTGCAAACGCCGTGTCCCATGGTGGAACGAGGAATGTCGGAAGGCTCGTAGGAAACAGAACAAAGCGTGGGGGTTGCTACGCGACTCCCCAACTGCGGAGAATCTTGTCAATTTTAAGAAGATAAAATCGCATGGGAGAAGAACACGTCGACAGGCCAGGAGAGAGAGTTGGGAGAAGTTTTTATCAGGCATCAACTCGTATACAGACGAGGGCAGAGTCTGGAAGAAAGTTAATAAGATAAAAGGGCTACAAACTTATTCACTCCCGTTGGTAAACACACAAGGCGACAGTCTGCAAGACCAAGCTAACTGCCTGGGAGCACATTTTGAACATGTGGCAAGCTCATCCCATTATTCGCCAACATTTAGAAGACACAAGGCTACCATAGAAAAACAGAAAATAGAAAGAAAATGCACCGGAGACGAGGCATACAACCAGCCATTTTGCATCGCTGAGCTCTATGCGTCGCTTAGTTGTTGCAACAAGTCTGCCCCAGGCTCTGACCGCATAGTTTATCAAATGCTAAAACACCTTCCCCATGAAACAAAGAAAACTCTCCTCTGTCTTTACAATGCTATATGGTCCTCCGGCAAGATCCCCGCCGCCTGGAAAGAGGCCATTGTCGTCCCTATACTGAAGCAGGGCAAGGACCCATCGTCTGTTTCGAGTTACCGGCCTATAGCACTAACAAGCTGTCTCTGCAAACTGTTCGAAAAATTGATAAACCGCCGACTAATACATTTCCTCGAATCAAACAAACTGCTTGACCCGTACCAATGCGGGTTTCGAGAGGGTCGATCCACCGCCGACCATTTGATACGTATTGAAACGCAAATTCGTGAAGCTTTTGTCCATAAGCAGTTCTTTCTGTCTGTATTCCTTGATATGGAAAAAGCCTACGACACCACGTGGCGGTTTGGAATACTTAGAGACCTCTCACACGTTGGTATACGTGGTAACATGTTAAATGTCATAGAAAGTTATTTATCTAACCGCACATTCCGTGTTCGTGTGGGAAATGCTGTATCAAGACCATTTGTGCAGGAAACTGGAGTGCCACAGGGCGGGGTGCTGAGTTGCACTCTCTTTATCGTAAAAATGAGTTCTTTGCGTCTGTATATCCCAAGAAACATGTTTTACTCTGCATACGTCGATGATGTACAGTTAGGTTTCGCCTCGTGCAATCTTGCAGTGTGTGAGCGGCAGATTCAGCTTGGTCTGAACAAGGTGTCTAAGTGGGCAGACGAGAATGGATTTAGCCTTAACCCACAAAAGACCACCTGCGTCCTGTTCTCCAGGAAGAGGGGTCTGCACCCCGATCCTGACATTGAGTTGCAGGGACAACGTGTGGCCGTAAAAACAGAACACAAATTTTTAGGTGTGATTCTAGATACGAAACTTACATTTGTGGCACACATACAGTATATAAGGAACAAGTGTATGAAAACAATGAATATTCTAAAAGTGTTGTCACGCACCGTTTGGGGTAGTGACACAAAGTGCCTTTTAAATCTGTATAAGAGCCTCGTACTCACACGACTAGATTACGGCGCCATAGTGTACCATTCCGCTACGCCAAGCGCCCTAAAGATGCTGGATCCTGTACACCATCTAGGCATCCGCCTAGCCACTGGTGCCTTCAGGACAAGTCCTGTGTCAAGCTTGTATGTAGAAGCGGACGTGTGGTCGCTTGACATGCAACGTTCATACTTAAGCCTTACCTATTTCCTGAAAGTAAATTCGAACTCGGAACATCCGTCCTTCTCAATCATAAATGATATGACCAGTGCCACACTCTTTAATAACCGGCCGACAGTAAGAGAACCTTTCTCACTACGTATAAGAAAAATAAGCGCAGAAATGGATATCCCACTACTTGAAAACAATTTGATGGCTCCAGCAAATTCAGTGCCACCGTGGGAGTGGCAACTCATAGAGTGTGATACTTCGTTTGTAGAGGTCACAAAAGACGCTCCAGAGGCACAAATCCAGATGCATTTTCTAGAAATCCAGTTCAAGTACTCGTCCTGCACTCAGTTTTACACTGACGCTTCCAAGTCACATGCAGGGGTTTCTTATGCAGTAGTCGGCCCATCGTTCTCCGAGTCCGATGTACTGCACCCGGAAACAAGCATTTTTACGGCTGAAGCCTATGCACTTTTATCAGCCGTGAAGAATATAGGCAAGTCAAAACTCAAATGATCAATAATATTTACAGACTCCCTTAGCGTTGTAAAAGCTATCATGACTCTACACAGACACAAAAACCCTGTACTCATTGAACTGTATTCTGCTCTGTGCAAAGCATATATGTCTAACCAGCATATTATTTTGTGCTGGGTGCCTGGCCATAGAGGCATCGAGGGCAATGTTCTGGCTGATCAAATGGCCTCATCAACTACATCGCGAGCCCTTAACCCTACAGCTTCTATCCCTGCCGCAGACCTCAAGCCCTACTTAAGAAATAATCTTCGAAGCCACTGGCAGCGCTTGTGGGATGTCGAAACGAACAATAAGCTCCATTTAGTTAAGCCACAGATAGGTCCCTGGCATCCCGTTACGAAAATACGAAGAACTAATGTCCTATTCTCTCGTTTGAGAATAGGGCATACATATGGCACCCACAATTTTCTATTAACTGGAAATGACCCGCCAACCTGTGGTAGATGTGGAGAGAGGCTTACCGTGCTACACGTGCTCGTGGAGTGCAGGGAAGCCGAAAGAGAGAGAAAAAGACACTTCCCTTTAGCGTACCAGTGCCGTCTCCCTCTCCACCCTGCTATGTTCCTTGGCGACGAACCTCTGTTTAGCACTAAAGCTGTTCTGGATTTTCTGAGCGATGTTGTGTGTGTGTGTGTGATTTTTTTCTTTCCTTTTTTTCCCCTTTTTTGTACTTATTTTTTCTCTCTCTCTCCTGTCGAATCCCTTTACCCCTCCCCCGGTACAGGGTAGCCAACCGGAGATAATGTCTGGTTAACCTCCCTGTCTTTCCTTCACCTTTTTTTTTTTCTCTCTCTGAGCGATGTTGTACTGCATGTTATTTGTCCAATTGTTTCATAGCGCATCCTCTCTCCAGAGGATGCCGCTGCGATAGTAGTTTTGTATAGCACGCGTCTCCAGGCCCTTGCATTTCAAAGGGCCTGTCAAGGCAGTAGTGCTTTTTGAAAGACTTATCAGTGATAAATTCTCATTTATCATCATTATCTTGCAATTTGTTCTTTCGTTTCATGGTGCACCTCATTAGCCATTGCCATAATTTTATTACATATATATTTTACGCATTTTACAGCGATTGTTTTTAGGCCCTTTTACAGCCACGACACATCTACCTTTCGCAATTCATTGCTCCATTGTCAACTTATTAACAGAGGCCTGGCGCTCTTTGGCCATACCTGGCCCTTGCGCCATTAAACACCATACATCATCAAGCAATCACCAAGGAGCCGGATGGTTCTGCGCCAAGGAACCGTGAGTTCGTTTCTAAAATATTCAGTCCTGTCTGCGCAGTGTTTCTCTATCTTTTCGTTTGCCGAACAGCTGCGTAGCCAGGGATATTGTTCTGCTTGGTCTGAATGTTCTGTTTTGCCAAAGAAAGGGAGCTTTCTTTATTTTTTATCACATCATCATCGTCATCATCAGTTTGTATTTATGTCCACTGCAGGACGAAGGGATCTCCCTGCGATCTCCAATTACCCCTGTCTTGCGCTAGCTGATTCCAACTTGCGCCTGCAAATTTCCTAACTTCATCACCCCACCTAGTTTTCTGCCGTCTGCGACATACGGAGCGCTTATATGTTAGGTAGGTTGACACGGAGTGGTGATGAGTAGAAATCACTGAAGCGGATTTCAGAGGCTATTGTCATCTGGTTTACATAGAGAGAACGAGAATAATGACAATGGCGATGACACCAGCAACTGGTGTTTGCGTCTCTCCAAATGCCCGTCTCACTTCAAGGTTGTCCTACACGTCGAGTTACACATAAATTTATACTTTGGGTCTAGCGTCTCTCGTCTGCATTCCGTTGTGCCCGATGCCCTGAAAGAGAGGTCAGAGCAAGGAAGCGGCACGCGAATCGGATGTTGTCAGGGCACACAGACGAGGAAGGTAATTACGCGTGCGGCAAGTTCAATGCGAGCCAGACAAAGAAAAAAATGTTTCGCTTGGAAGAAAGAAACGCTGGCTAACGTTAGCGATTTCCTTCGGTGAGAGACAGAGTTACAGTGAATTCCGTGAGAGTTCAATATTTTCAACTGCGCAAGTGCCGAATCGGAGAGACTGCAGTAAACCGCAAACAGTGAAACACAGGGAACGGCGAGGAAGAGTGAACGCTTTACCTCGAAGTCATGCAGATTGCACCTGGCTAATTCAGCGAATGGTTCGGAAATCGAACCAAGCCAGGCAATTCGAAACCTTCACCAAATAGTTGAACGAGTTCAGCTCGCGACGAGACTAAAACTCGGTTTCAATAAGAAAACGTTGAAAAAAACGAAAAAAGAAAAAAAAAACTGGAAGAAAGTAAAAGGGACAAGTTGCACCCGGAAGTGTGGACTGCAATAGGAAGGATGATCGTCTCGACGCGGTTACGAGACTTGCCTTAGTACGGATCCCTAAACCACCCCGTATGGCCAAAATGGGAACAAAGTTGCAGTAAATTTAATCATCTTTCATTCAGCGCCACCCTGAATACTCTTCTCGCACACTAATGTGAGAGATGACGCAATCGAAAAAGAAGGGCTGTCTACGTCAATCACTGCAGCAGTTGAGCACGAAACACTTATGTGTTTCGTGCACACTTTCGTTACTTTGCGAAAGAGAGAGCGAGAGCAAGGAGATGAAAGCTAGGAGGTCAACCAGATGAGCGTCTGGTTTGCTACCCTACACTGGGGGTAAGGGCAATAGAAAGATGAAAAGCGGGAGAGATAGAGCACTGAGCACACGTGGGATGATGCACAGGGAAACTATAAGCTAATTTGCAAAGCCCTAATATAGAAATGAAGTTAAAAATAGCACACATTTCGCTACTGTCATACGCTCGTAAAATCTCGCAGCTTCGCACGTTGACAACAATTTCGAGAGTCACGCTTCTTAACCACGGGTCAGCTGTTAATTAACGAACAAAAAATCTGTCCGAAATGACGTAGGTCGAAATTACTTGTAAGCTTGCAGCGCCGGATCGATAAAACAATTTCCAAAACAAAAGTGTCCCCGCTTCTTTAGCCACAAGGAAAACGTGGTACCCACGTATGTCCTGGGAAACCATCTTGTCGTACCTTATGTTACTGCAGGCGGATACGTATCTTTTTTTTTTCTTTTTTTTACCACAACGTCGCTCCCTATATTTTTCTCTCTCACTCATTTTTATGTGTTAACAAGTGAGAGATTGACAAGATAAAAGCGGACAACTTACCGAATCAAAGACCTCGCGGGGAGCGCGAGGTCTTTGAATGGGACACGTACGAATTCGCAACAGAACGGTAATTGTGTACTTCATACGTGTAGATATGGATCTATGCTTGTCCAGAATGGCTGAGCGTTGTCTCCGTACTGGGCCAGTGCCATTACGGTGGCGGCTGTGTTCCACACCTGTTCGCCAGGAGCACCAAGAGCAGTCAAGCTTATACATGCGTGCTGCCATGTTGAGACGTAGAGCTGTATGCTGCTCGTTCGATTAGAGGCTGTCGACGTGTGATATAATCCGCCGTTTCTACGGCTTTTTGCTGCTCAGTTGAATTTGGGAGTTGGAATGTGTATATTAGTTGTGTTGGTATTTTATCGATAAAAAACTTTTTTTGAATAACCTGTGACATCTAGAAAGATTCAACTTCGTGAGTTAGATTACATTAGCGGAGGGCATAGATTTGCACTAAAAAATTAATGGGAATATTTTATTAATTAACAAATGTTCGCTACTTAACTTCTAAACTAGTCACTTTACGCCACACATTGCCATTTACAATTGTAGCTGGTGACTCTTAAAGCCATATATACTTAAAACGAATTCTAAGGATGACACAAATTTCGACATATGCCATCCCCAATTTTCTGACGAAATGTATTGGCATTCCAGTTAATTTTCGCCTCAGTGCAGAAAAAGACGTTTTGTTTAAAAAGTAAAGCGATCAGTGCGTTTTTAAGGCAACTTTGACTGCACTTATCTCAAAACGAGTGCTATAGTTTCAAAATTTGTTCCAAATGGATGCGCCTTGTGGAATCACTGGCTTCAATTCGTGCATCGTAATATGCGCCCTAAAGCAATTAGTTGAAAAGGTGATTAGTGAAATTTCGTTGGGTGATCAATTGTGCGTACTGATTTTAAGTGAAAGTAGTTTATGCCTCGTCGAGTATTCCAGCCCAGTAAATATATTTGTGAGGCGGTGTTTAAAAATCTGTTACCGTTAACATAAAACACCCGCTGTTGTTGAATCTTAAGCCTGGAAAAAGGTAAAAGATAGAGTAACTGAGTGCAATTTCAAACACAGGTTGGAAAGCCAATGCGCCAGGCAGGATGCTATCTAAAATTCCTACCACAGGATGAACCTCGAGGTCTCCCGGGCGACACACACTTCGCAGGAAAACCGGTGAATGAGGAAACCAAAAGGAAATAAGGATGGCAGAGCGTTGGTCGGTCCAAACGGGGGCAGATGATAAACAACCGTGGAGCAAAGTGCGAGCTAACTATAATGGATTTTGCAGCGAAAGCACTCTTTCCCGAGTGCGGATGAGGACCGGAACTCACGCCTCCAGTTCGTTTTGAGTGAGAGCCATGCACCACGAATAGAAGACGCATGCGCAGAGAGCACTCGCCTTCGTTGTTGACACGGAGGAAATGAGGCTCGAGCGGTGTCTGAAAGTCGCGCATAAGATAGCGGAACATTCAGGCAGCTAAAAATTATTTTCTAGTTTTCTTTTTTTTTTTTTGAGAACTTCAAAAGTGATGACTAAAGCTACCTTAAAGCTGGTACGCTACGTTATGTCTGGTTGGATTTCCACAATGACGTCAGCAACATACCTTAAAGTGTAATTTGTGTTACGCGTACATTGCGCTGATGTACAAAATTTTCCTTTGCGTTATGGGTGGTCTGTTTCAGATAGTAGCACAGTACCAATTTTCAATTTTTGTACCAAAATTATACCTAAATTCTGCTTGTCGCTAGGATGCAACTTTGCGTCGCAAATGCAACCAATTTCAATCGAATCGGTCAAGCGGTTGTATCACTAAAACATTTCGCGAGTTGGCCCCGAGGTAAAACTTCCTGGTAAGTAGGTGAGATGAACTTTTGATTTCTTTGAAAGGCAGTGTTTCTGAGCACGTGTTTAGTGATATCCAATAGATCGATTCCTCGGCAAGTTTCACTACGCAAGGAACGCTGCTTCTATTAGTCCTCAGCGTGCTGGTGGATGGTAACAATGGTATCAAAACGTCGCGTTAGCACCAAGACAAACCCGCTTGACCTTGAAGTACAAAAACGCAGAGATGTGAGAATAAAAAGATTCGATAGGTGTGGGATTGAGTACCACTGAACTTCCACCTAAAGTTTCGTGGAACAATCCGCAATGGCGATGTCTTCGGCATTCCCTTAAACGTTGCCTTCAACTCAAGTAAAGCGGGAAAGCACTGAGGGTCACCCTGGGACCAGGTCAATCCGCTTGCGCATTGAACGTGGCGAAATCGGTCTATTAGGACCGATGATATTGTGCCATAGTCCGTGCCGTCAAGAAGACCTGGTCGCTGAACTTTAGGATGACATCCGCCGCACAGTTTTAGCGCCTATTCACGTTTGTTAGCAAAACGAGCCGTCGCTGTATGTCGGAACGCCCTGGTGCTGCGTCAGCAGTTTCCGCGAGTTTCACAATTTCTTCGACGATTTACGGCAATTGCCATGTAAGGAATAATTATAGAGCACGGTGTACGCGCCTAAGAACTGAACAGCGGGAAAGTGCTGAAGAGACGGCAAAGCGTTTACGTGCATTGAAATGTATGACCCCTGTAGCTGAGAACAGAGTACAACTTTCATGGCGCAAAGCTTGTGGTCAACGCGACATTTTCAGAAGGTTGTGGACGCAGCATTTCAATTCCTTCTACCTCCTCTTATGATGAGTGAAATAAAAAAATATCTTTGCGATAAAATGCTCCAGCGACGGTTCCTTAAAAACCTCAGTATGTAACCAGGGTCCTTCAATACTTTGTATAACCGATGCTTTCGAGTGGGACAAGTCAGGAGCCGGTTATATTATAATTAAACACCTTTAATTATTTATTCTTATGAATTACCACCTTGACATTGTGATTTGCTGCGCAAGTGATGTTCACCTTCTCTGTTAATTCATTTGAACCTCATCAATTGCGCTATATTCAGCCTGCTATCTGCGTAAATTCGATTGGAACTAACAAAAAATAAGTAAAAATTCTCGCAGAAACTCCGCTGTAGTTGTCCAAGTATGCGTAAGCATTGTGCCACTCGCTCATTTCTACTCAGCGCGGTGTCATTATCCGTCATATCATTATCAGTATACGCGGTTTCGTAAGCACAGAGAGAAATAACATACATAGGAACTGCAGTTTCAAAGAAATATGAATGCCCATGCGCAGAACAGGAACGCTTTCCGTATTAATAAAATAATATACGAATGAAGTGCAGTAAAGCGTCGATGAAAGAAGTTAAAACTCGTAGTAAGTGCACCTCTGTCAGTAGCTGCTCTCGTCGAGACTTTGAAGTAGTTCGTGTTTAGTTTCAAGCGGGTCAAAAACCGCAAGATGTTTGCTGTACTCGCAATCTCAATCGCACTTTTCCTTTTTGTTGAAAAACCACAAAGCACATATGAGGGCCCTCGATCTAGACAAAAAAAAAGCACTAACCGCGCTGTTCAAAATCTCGAATGAAGAAAGAAACATTCTAGGTTCGCGTATCTGTTCTGAAAGCTGGGAAATGAGCCGCCCTCATGTTTACTTTATAACGTCACAGGTTTCACAGGTGAAAACGTTGCAGCTATCCGAAAGTGAGCTCCTGTGTACACACGATGTTGCGTTTCAAACCCGCACAAGGTATCTTCACTGCTTTGTTTCTTTCTTTTCTTTGTTGAGAAACGACCGATCGTGTTGACAGTCGAGGACCTGGCTGTCCAAAAATAAACACCTTCTTTGAGTGTCCTAAAGACGCCCACCTCCCTCTGAAACTATCTTGCTTTGTTCGTGAGTTCGCTGTTGACGCTGATATATTTAAACCTTTAAGAGTTCGAAACTTGTCCTTCGAGCTTAATAAAAGTGGTGGTTTCTAGGTGAGTACTTACCGAAAGGTTTGATATATGAAATAAAGCAACTATCATGTTTTGAGTTCAGAGGAGAGCTTCTTAAGTTTAGTGAGGAGATAGGCCTCAGCCTTGGCAGTCACTCAAGCTGTTCATACTGTATAGCGCTAGTAAATTATTCAATGAATGTGGAAGTAATGAACGTTTATTGTTTTTTCGTTAGAGTTGTCTTAATTAACACATAGCTTAGTTAAACTTTTATTTAAATTAAAGTGTCAGAATTTTATTAACTCAAAGCTAGACATTATTTCTCGAGTTGAACAAGAACGAACACGACAATGCTAGAAAAATTGCATTACCTTGACGTAGGAAGTATATGCGGCAAATATAAAGGAAAAAATTGTTTTATAAAGAAACTGACTAATTTACTCGTTTTCTTTGTTTATTTCTGAATTTGCTCGTACAAGCCCGTCAGTGATGGAGTGCTGGACATCCAATATGTAGTTGCCGCGTGTAATTCTTTCCTTTTTGGTACTTCACTTTTGTAGCACCGCTTCTTTGTTAATGCGAGAGCATTAAGTGCCCCATGGAGCAGAAAATTCGGCGTTGGCGGCGTGACCGAAATATGGTACAGAAAGGCTCGACCTGTGGTGGGAGTCGAACCTACGACCTTTGGTGGGAGTCGAACCGACTACCTTGCGTTGTGCGCACCTTGTGACGAATACCGTTGGTCCCGTCGCTGTGCTTCTGCTGACATGGCTACAATGCTTTCGCAGTCCACGACGTAGGGATAACAGTGCCGCTTGAAATTTTGACTTGCGGTTGTTGCGCGAGGACACGTGAACGATTATCAGGTCATGCATGCATCTTTAGGACTCTTTTTTTTTTTCTCTAGTACGACGAGCCCGTCTTATCAGCTCATGCGCATGCTCGACAATTGTTCTAGTATGTTGAATTTGCTTCGTCGCCTGCTTCGCGTTCGCAAAATTCGGTGACATAGGGGCGCAATCTTGTGACGCTTCGGAAAGCGAACCGGTAATTCCACGGTAGTATCCCTAAGTGGGCTGCTGCCATGCCGGTGGGGGACAAAGGGACAACGCAGCTAACGGACGAGAATGTGCAGCCCCGGAAGTGCGTGTCAGAAACTGAAGAAAGTTTCAGCTTTCTCAATAAATTCAAATTTGGCTTAAAACATTAGTTTGTAAGTTTTCAAGTGTAGACGTACAGTGGCGGCGTTTTTTTTATTATATGGTATTTAGGAGATGTTGGCAACTTTAATTGGCGCCGGCTACTCCTTTTCACATAGAGGTATGAAAGAAAAAAAAGAAAGAAAAAGAAAGAATGAACCTACACGCATTAAAATTAAATGCCAACTCCAAATCGCAATAACACAAAGTCCAGTCACATAAGTGCACTAATACCACACTAATACTGAAAGTCAACTCAGAAACACAGCAACACAAAGTTCAGTCACAAAGGCGCATTAAGTTAAACACAAAATCCAGTCACATAAGTACACTAATGTCACACTAAAACTGAAAGTCCACTCAGAAAAAGGGCACACAAAGTTCAGTCACATAGCTGCACCAAAATGTAAACACAAAGTCCGGTCACGTAATTATACTAAAATCACAGCACATAAGATAGCATGGATTCGATTCGATTCGATTCGATTTAGCATGGACAAATTTACTTTCACTCTCGCGTCACTACCTGACAGATAAGAATGAAATTATTGACCTCAATAGGATACTTTAAGCATTGCGTAAGAGTGGCGGCGTTCTTACGCAATGCTTAAAGTATCCTATTGAGGTCAATAATTTCGTTCTTATCTGTCAGGTAGTGATGCGAGAGTGAAAGTAAATTTGTCCATGCTAAAATTTCTGCTAAAGCACCGTCGTAGCGGCCAATGGAACAGATACTGAATCGGCGTAGCTTCCACGAGTGACTGTTTCGCACTTGCCCAAACGCCGCAGAGAAAATTGAAAAATAAAGTCAAATTAAACAATGAGTGGCGCATATTGCCTTAGTTTGCCGTTATGAATGAGATGTCATTGTTTACTCTTCCCGAGCTTGAGTGTAACACGCGTAAAAATCTGGAACGTTCTTCAAGAGCGCCGCTACTTGTGCATTTGGCTTGGTAGATTTCCCTTCATTTGCGCGCAAAGCTGTCGGTGAATATAGCTTGCTCGACGCGGGCACTACCTGCACTTCCAGAGTAGCGAATGCAAGCGAAACGTCACCCGGGGCCGAATTTATGTTCATGTCAATAACATTTATTTTTCGGCATTCATCATTGCTTCTGATGTGTTTCACGTATCAGTGCGCGGTCATCATCGCTACAACGAGGCGCACGCTACAACGTGCGTCTCGGCTCGACGCGTTGTAAGAATTACGAAAAATGAAATGCCACAAATAACGGGATGTGAACTGCCTGCACCGTAGGCTAAGCAAGGGGAAGCGGTCAAGATAGTCAATGCTATTCGTTTCGCAAACAAACAAAAATTACTTCTTAAACAAACAACGGTGCGCGTAACCATCCGATGTTTTCGTCGGCGGTTACGTAAGTTTGTTGTCCGGAGATTGGAATAAAAACAGAGTTTAATAGTTTCACGTTTAAAACCCCTATTTATGAACACTGTCCATCCTATCGCGGATAACAACAGGAAGCGCGTCTCAAGAATAGTGAATAAGCAGTGGTAAAACACCGTGACTTTGAGACGAAGAGAAAACATTCAAACAATAATGATACGCTGGAGATGTTAGCTCGGGTGATCACCTGGCAAGAAACTTCCAGTGGCGGCTGGTAATTATGGTAACGCATGTGATCGCATAAATGCACAATGGTACAGTCGATAGCAAAAATCTAGACACCATGGAACCAGCTAAAAAATAATTTCGTCTTGCACAGCCTTGCAGCGTGAAATATCCTTAATTCATGACGCTGGTCTAAGAGACACACTTAGGCAGTACCACTTTATTTCACTCTTTATGCCTAAGCTGTGAAGAAAGAAAAAAAAATTAGTCGCAGCTCTGGTACACAAAGTTTCGCTTTTTGTAACTTTTCGTACACAAAGGTGACCGACATGCGCATGCACAACCAAGGTATTCACAGCGTATCGTTTGGGCTTGTGGACCGCAAAAACACCTGGCCCATTTTAATTGCCCTCAACGCGCAGGTATTTCTTTGGTACGGGCAGAAACTGCGTCGCAGCTCGAAGCTCGATGGAGGCAAAAGGCGTAGCAATTCAGAAACAGAACACAAGAATAAGAACACAGACAAAACACACGCTTGGCGCGAAACGTGTGTGTTGTCTGTGTTCTTTTTTTTTGTGCCCTGTCTCTGATGCACTACGCCTTTTGCCCCCATCATGTTATACCAACAAGCCCTACGTGCAACTTGAGTCAACATCGAAGCTCGAGTCGTGCTGCTTTGCAATGAAGACTCGCCATCCAGTGATTGATGATAACACGACCGCCGTACGCTGCCACGATTTCTCTTTCGACATCTTTATCGAAGCTTCTCTTCGGATAAAGTTATTTCAGCAAATACGAAAAAGCCTACACGCTCCCCAGAGTGCGACATGAAGGAAGAACCAACTTAAGAGCTCCAACATCGCATTCACCCCAGTGGTCTCCGTTCGCTTTGCAGTTGATTTGCTTTTTCTTTAAGGGTTCGTGCATGGCTGTGTAGCCTAACCACCACAAGCTTAAAGTGCTTTTGGCAGGAAGCCAAGAGGAATTCGCCATGATAAACAACACAAGAAAAAAAATAAGGATTAGCCGTTACCGGAGTAAGAAATGACGAAACATTCTCGCATACCCCCTCTGTAGTATTAGGCGACGCCACCCTTTGATACCCGCATTTCTTTTTCCTTTCCGGGTCATGACATGTTTCCGAATGAGCAGCTGAGCTCTAATGCGGTATGGAAAAGCCGTTCAAGGACCACAAGCTGAGATATCGTTCCATACATGAGAACTGAGTCTGAGTATTATACTTGTTAAACTGGAAGTTCATCTAGTGGGATTTCTCATATTGGAGTAAACCCACTGCTATGATGCCTTCGAGTATGATTTACTTCGAGTGACAGAAGCGGCTTATTACAGCAGCCATTGACATGCTGCGAAAAAAAGGGGGAAAAAAGAAAAAAATACGTTGTTGATGACAATACGTAAGATATAAGGAGTAGGTGCTTGAAGAAAAAGGACAATTTTATATAACATTCTGTGCAGCACAAAAGACAAGACAGAGCGTGCAGAAGATAATGTCTGCCTGACCATCCATCACACTAGCACCTGAAGCGGCGATATTTCTATACCTCGGGATAAAGAATGTAATGGCTCCACCAACAAGCGTGATTATAATAAAAGTTAGGTTTCAATTTTTAATTTCACAACTTCTTGAAAATATGGACGCATATACCACGAATTTATGTATTTGTTCTCACTCAGTAAAGTTTACCGATACACATGCCGAAAAACGATCCTTACGCCGAGCCAAGGACTCCACCGCGTCACACGCAATTTTGGGGTAAAAGGTAGCGCAACTTGTTGAAAAAGCCCGTAAGATCAATGCCCTATACTCACCTTCGAGACGTGCTGTTTTGCAAGATTGATCACTCAAACACACGCATCTATGTCTCACAGCACCATCAACTCAGTACGAAAGACTCAGGACAAGACACAATGCAGTGATCAATAGCTGCGCTCTGCAGTACTGAAAGACCACGCGTTGCAACATGACCTTGTAGTCGGACGCAGCACCTTCTTTGCGTCGGCAGGCTGGTAGACGGTTCAAATATAACATGGGGAGAAAAGTCACAAATGCAACACATTGTCTATGAGGGACCCATAAGTGGGAAAGACGGGATAAATTTAGACCTGGGGTTCTCTAATGCGAATAATATATATTTTTTATTGCAACGTCAAGGCGACTACACAACAGGAGACAAATGCACACCACACAAATATTGAACTGCAAATGTTAACCCTTTCAGCGTCACTGACGTACATGTGCCTTTCCGCGTTTTTGTCCCGCAATGATTCTTTCGGCATTCCTATTATCAGATAGGAATGTGAGAGCCTCATCAAGAGAGAACTTGTCATTATTCGTAGTTTTTTTTTAATTTCAGCATAACCAAAAATAAACCGTTGCGTTCGTTTCATAATATCGAGAAAGGCATTCAATGATGATTTAGCGGTATATGCGAGAGAAATCCGTCGCACTCCTTCGAGGTTCCGGACCCATGATTTGAACCACGTTCACCCCATTACAAGATGTTGTTCAGGAGCGTACTGGACACACGTCCTGCCACCGCTTCGAGGAACGAAATGTAACTTACAGTGATCCGGAGCAGACAACCATAAGTTGATATATATACACACACAGGGTGTCCCAACTATCATGCACCAAGATTTAAATATATGCAAATGCCACGTAGCTGGACAGAACCAAGGTACTGTTAGCCGTCGCTTCGAGATACTCAGACTATTCTTTGCATTCCGCGTAATTACATAATTACATAATAAGAAATTTGCAGCCAGGCCACAGCGAAAGTATACGTCTATGAAATAATAAAACTGAAGTGATGGAATTTAATCTGTAGGCGCCACAGGCGTACAAAGTCTATTGTGAAAAGAAAAACCGCTAGAAATGGTAACGAATACAACATTTATATAAAATCGTTCGTACGAACTGCGAACCACGTGTAATTTCCCACAAAATGGTTAACCTTGATTTCGGGAATTGTTTTACGGCGCGAATCAGCTGCACCTGCACAGAAGTCATTTTTTTTCTTAATTGTTTTCAAACCATGTCCAAGCCAAAAATACTGTAGATACCTGATAACGCAGTCACTCCGTGCAATATTTTTGGTACTTACGAAGAAATGGGACATTTTATATATTTGCATTGTTCAAGAAAACAACTCGGCTTAGAGAATTCAGTGTTTGGCTCCGAAAGCAGCGAATTCACTGTAGCACCTTCAGGGTGAAAAAATAAATCTACGAGTTTCGTGCGTTTAAGTGAAACGGGTTTCTATAAGTGTGAACACCACGGAAATAAATAGGACGTGTAGGAGTAGGAAAGCCGATTTGGGGAAACAAGCGGCGTTGTGAACGGAGCAAAACGTTGTTTACGTTCGTGTCAGACTTGTGTGACATTCCATTTCGCAAATAAGATTTATTTAAATTCTCGCGAGGAAGTTTCGAAATAGCTATTGTAGGCTCCCGCATGTTAGATTCGTGGATACGGGCGCGTAATTTACTGTGGGAGAATGGACCTCTTTATTTTTCTGACTTTTACTTAATATAATTGTTTAGATTAAGAAACAATGGCTGGCTGCTTGCAATATCACACACTCTGACCTTTGTTCACTTTCTGTGGGCGAGGAATGGAGGGGGAGGGGGAATCTAATTTCAAAGTTGCATTTTCTTAAAGCTTCTGGATAGGACAATTCAGCTCGGGAGCTTTTATCTTAATACGTGGCAGCAGAGAAGTCCTTTTTCTCAGCACCAAACTGCACCGATTTTGAAGAAGGTTGTTGCATGCAAAAGAAAGAGTTAATGTCTGGTGACCGTAAGAAGGCAATGTGTCACTTATTCGATCAGTCCTATGAGAAAATTTGTTAAAATTGCAATTTAGGGGCACAGCTGCCAAGCTTAAAACTCTGTAACTAAGCAAACTAAAAAAAACGATAGCCCAGTTCTTTACACTGCACCTATAATAATGCTTCTAAAGCGGACAGAAATACATAACATTCGTAACACAGGGATGAGAACAGCACACACGAAGCACAGCACAGGTTCGTCTGATCTGTTGTTGTCGCTGAGCTTCAACTTTGCAGCGCTGCTTATAAATAATTTCATTTTTTATAAGTAAAAGTAGGATATCCCAACTAGCCCCAACACAATTCTTAATCTACATAATATTCACCACTTTGAAATTCCATTGTAATATTTCAGTAGGACTTTTGCAAACACTCATGACAGTCGTCACAATTTCGTGTAAGCTATCAATTCTAGTAACACATTTGTCCACTTTCGATGTTCTAACAGATTGAGTTTACACAACTGTGATGCCTGGTTGCGATGGAGAGTAACGGATCTGTAAACTTCGTGTAGAAATTTTTTGTAACTTTTCACATTTTCTTAAGTCTCGCACAACACTCCCGGTTATGAATTAAATTCGGGCTTCTACAGACACTAATATTTCACGTTTGCTGTCAAATGCAACCAACTTCATTAACATTGGTCAAGCGGTTTTCTGTCCGTAGAACGACAATTCGGAAAAAGCATCGTAAGAAATAAATGTTTCTTCTTCTTAAAATCATGTCTGTGCTTTACGCGTGCATGAACAGGCTTCAGCTGAGTTGGCCCTGTGGTAAACCTTTCTGTTGGCTGGCGTGCGACGTCATGGCCGATATAAAATATGAGTGAAACGCAACGTGTGCCCCCGAATTTTCTTACGCGTTTTACAAATTCTTCAAGTTAATATTTCGGAATTTAATGACTGAAGTTAATATGATCGTACGTGACCACTACCGAAAGAAAAATGTCGCTTTGTTGAAGAAGTGCGTGATTTGCGAAAAAAAAAATACTTGATACATGTATGCAAGTCTTGGCAACATGTGGAAAGTTGGGTTAGTTGGAATGAATGCATGAGTTATATTAGTGCGCAAAACGGTGGCAGCGCAATGTGAAGGCCACAAAACGAGTGCTGTCTGAATATGGCAATTTATTAGGATGAAAACAAAAAAAGGAATACCTAACCTTCGCACGCATGTCAACAAGTGACATCATCAGTAAGCAGCTGCGACTCACCATCTATGATTGAGATAGACGGTTCCGACAGACAGTCATCATGCAGCCTTTGTATGTGAAAATCACATACGAGATAACGCCCGTTTTATTTTTGTGCTTGGAGACAATGTTGTTCGATTACAGAAGGGCCCGCAACTACATTCGTTAAAGTGTGCTGAAAAACGGGAGGTCACCAAGCAAAACAAAAAAAATTGTCATGTGACTTGTCATGGATACGATGATAGGTCTTTCGAATCACTGAGACAACGGAAACGAATAACTTATGCGGACCGCAGATATCAAAGGAGAACAGCCATATACTGTTCACCTCGTTAACGGACTCCGATGATGGCGGTATAAATTATCGTCAGTATGCTCTTTCCACCAGGCATGGAAGCGTGACCATGTCAGTGTGACAACGACGGAATGACATAAATGTGCCAATACTTGGAGCCTGGAAATGGTGTAAAGAAATCTTCGAGATGGTGTATTCTGAACTAGGTCATTATCGAAGGCAGCGTAATCGGCGGTCGTGTGGGCCCCGCGGTGGCGTCACTGCGCATCACAGCGACTGTCGTCTATTGTATTTGGTAAAACAAGCTAGAAAGAATACAGCAAGTGGTACCTAATTATCGCCAGTGTACGCCGTCAGGCGGAGAATCCGTTTCGTTAAAGCGACAATGTGTGTTTGTTCTTTTGTTTGTTTTTTTTTTTTGTTTTGCATTTCTCTCCAGACGTTAACAAATAAGGTGCTGTGAAACCTGGATGAACTCTCCACTGCCGAAATTACCAAAATTCTTATTTCTTACTGTGCCTAGGGCATTATTCTACAGAGTTAGAAACATGGAAAATTTGTATTCAGTCCGAAACCGGGCACGAAATTGAGCTGGGAAAATCTGCATCCAATATCGCTCACGTCTTGCCTAGGCAAAGTACTGGAGCGGGTCATTTTAGGCATACTAAATGCATTCGCGGAACGCGGTGAACTCTTCCCGCATACCATGATAAGCTTGTGTTCGAAGGTATCCACGCAGGACATCATGTGGCAGATCCAAAACGACATCTTACGCCCCAGACCCGTAACAGCCGCCCGCACCATGTTGAGCCTGGATGTCAGTAAGACATTTGATGACGTGTCGCATGCCTCTATATTGACAGGTTGGTCTGAAATGGATGTGGGTGCACGGGCGTACAAATACATCGCTAGTTTTCTTTGCGACAGAGTGGCCGAGATCTCTTTAGGGGCACTTAGGAGTGCCTGTTTTTGGGAAGGGAAGCTCATCAGACGCGCATGGACTGTTGGAACAAGCCTGCAAGCACATTTAATGAACACACGGTGTTTTTCAAGGAGGTTAGGAAAATCTATGCAGTTCCTAATAAGGAGGTATCCTGGGAACAGGCTAGGATTTTACGTTAGATACAAACTGACTCTTTCCCCTGCCCACACAGATTGGCGTATGTGACGCGTGGACACGTGGCACCTGTTTGCCTAAATTGTGGCCAGAACCAGCTGGTCACCCAAAATCATATATTATTGGGATGCTCTGGCAAGCCACCTCCTCCCCCCCCCCCCTCCTAAAGAAAGAAAAAAAAAACTATTGCCAGATCCTTCGGAAGGAGCGTGGGAGGCCCATTTAAAGAAAGAAGAGAGGACCATCATAGATCTCAAGACCTGGGCTCTGCAGGTCGCCTCAACCGAGACCACCTACCTCTCGGACCTTTCTGTCTGAAATTTTGAATAAAGTTCTTGCCTCTTCTCCAGACATTGGCATGCGTTTTCTAGGTTGGTTTCTTGCTGTGTAAAACGAGACGATAACGAATCCCAGAAATGCGTAATAAAAATGGGCTCATTTTGGACTCGGCGTAATCTGCTGCCGCACATGTTACGTGGTGTAGTCGCTGCTTATCACGCCACTCTCTTTCCAGATGGACCTATTGCTGTCACTATTGATGATTTCTAACGGACGTCTTTGAGGTCATACATATGCCACGGCCTGCCGCGTAGATCGAAAACGGTGTGATACGCCGCGGCACCACACCTCGGGGGCTGTTGTCTGGGATGGGCATATAAAATGCGTAAGGAACGCGCTTGGAATGCCGTGGCCCGTGGAAGCCGGCGCGTTTCATCGCCGATGGCTAGCGCCGTTTGGCCCAGCCAAGCGGGTGAGAATGCAACTACGCATGTCACGTTCGCTCCCATTGCAGGCCGCCTGACAGGGCAGGCCGCACCTTTTTTTAACAGCCAAGCTGTTAAAGATGGAGGAGAAACGTACGAAGTTCGCAGAAAACTCCGCACCGTTGCCGAGCAACAAACAAGACACAGCTGCGCACCACCTGGCCGAACCTCGCCTAGCCGTGGCTGCGCATGCAACGCCTCTTAAAAAAGCTTTAGGAGGCGTTGGCATTCGCCGACGCAGTAGCAACGCAGCAGCTGCCCCCAAGCCACGCCCACCAACGGGAACACTCCACGCATCCGCCGCGCCGAGCTACCGCACAGCAAGGAGCTGGTAAACCATTTCCAGCCACGCCGAAGCTACCGAAAATAACTGGTACGTGCCGCCTAGCAACCGCCTACGTCATAACTTACGTAAACACCTAGTGTGCATGCGCTTCGCCTCGGAGTTTGCCATAAAAGGGGATGCGCCTAGTCGTGTCAACGTTGGCTAGTATCGAGCGCCTAGCCTCCAACGCGTTTGGCGTCGGCAAGCAACAGCGGTCTTGGCACTGTGCCGACCTTGGTTAGCCTGCTTGCGTTTGTGGCATGCCAGGAACGCTGTCGCACGCAGGCGCTGACGCGTCCAGCGCTAGTCACGAAAGATGTCGTGAAAGGGAAGGTACATCCGAAAATGATCGCTCGAGAATACCTTCCCTACATGCGTAGTTAAGTGAAAAAAAAACGGCCAAGTTTGTACTTCGTCGTGCAAAGCTTAGGCACCGGGAAACTGTCAATGCTCAAGTCCAGTAATGCAAAATGATAGCAAAATACAAGGCCAAGAACACCTAGTTACAAACATAGCAGCCAAGAAGTTACAGAACCTAGCAGTTACCAAGTTAAAACCTAGCAACAATCAAGTTAATACCCAGCAGTAGCAGCCAGTTAGATTGGAGGATCGACAGTTTCACTGTGCCTAAGTTTGCACGACCGAGTGCAAACTTGCCCGTTTCTTTTATTGTGATAGTAATTACATGGACACTCTAATCGCATTTCTACTGTCGGCGTCATCGTCGCCGTCGCCGTGAGGTTCGGTATGAAGTCCAACGGCGATCAAATCTTAGCCGCGTGCCGTATGCGGTATGTGCAAGCGCAAGCGCGCGAGAGACGCGCGCTTTCACGGGGAGCGAACGCACGGCGGAGAGCGAACGCGATTTCTTCCGTTTCGCGTAAGGCCGTGGGGGACGGGAGGAAGGGAGGGGAGGCGACGTTTAGCTGCGGCAGCAAATGCGTATTTATATAAAAAAGTTGTCGCAGTTTCACCTGAAAGGCGAAGCATCAATTGCGATAGTAAATTTGTAGAGAGCTATACGGAGTAATGATAGTAGCATTATCAGCTGTGTAAACTTGGACATGCAGCAGCACCGGCCACACGCAAAACTGTTGTCGACGCCGTCGTAGTTTTGCCCGCGTTCGTACAAAATGCGTGCGGCGTTGGTGGCTGTTGCCGGAGCCTCTGATATAAATAGGCACTTGGTGCCGCAGCTAAACGTCGCCCCCCTTCCCTCCCCTGCCCCCCCCCCCCCCTCACGGCCTTTCGCGCGTCAGAAGAAGGCGCATTTGCTCTACATATATGGTGATTGTAAAGGGGGAAAGAGACGCCTACTTCTGCAGCCCTTAAGGGAGCACAGTGCAGAACGCGCGTTTGTTCACCGCCGTGGGTTCACTCCCCGTGAAAGTGCGCGTCCCTCGCGCCCTTTCACTCGCACATACAGCGTTCGGCGGCGCGCGGCGATCGACTGCAGCGGAGGTGGCAGGCCTCCACCTGGCCGTCGACCTACTCTCCGAGGAGCCTCCTGGGGTACCAGCGGCCATCCTCTGCGACTCCAAGGCAGCCCTCCTCGGCCTGCAGAGGCCAGAAAGCGCCAGCCTTGGAGTCGCACTGCTGTCTACCCGGCTGACAGCGCTGCAGGACGCAGGCCACCCGGTGTCCCTGCACTGGATCCCCGCCCACGTAGGGATCCCGGGCAACGAGGCAGCCGACACCCTGGCGAAGGACGCCCACCACACCACTGTGCCCCTCAGTCGGGCCGTGACGGAGGGCGACTTCACAGGACTGAGGCTGCGGCGACACCTGGCGACCCACCACCCAGACAAACGGGTGGCACTGGGATGCCCCCCACGACCCCACGACCACTCCCCCAGCGAGGCTTGGCTCGCAGGGAGACCTCGCTCCTTCTCCGGCTCCGCATCGGCTGCAGCTGGACGGCAGCACGCAGCTACCGACTGGGACGAGCGACGTCCCCGGCCTGCAGCTCCTGCGGGGAGCCGGAGACGATCGAACATCTCCTGCTGGCCTGCCCGGCGTACCTCCAGCAGCGGGGCCCACTCCTGCAGGAGTTCCGCCGCCTGGGCCTCCCCTCTGGCAAGGGGGAAGATCTCCTCTTCCCCGGCCGACACCACCTTTCTGCACTTCGAGGCGTCGTGGAGTTCCTTGACTCGTCAGGGCTCTCCGCACGCCTCTAAGGACATTTCTACAAGCGGGAAGGCCTCACGGCCCCCCACCCCACCCCGGGCCTGACCGGCCTGGCACAACACCCCTGCAGACTCTGCAGCACACCAAGGCCTTCCATCTCGGCCTGATACGTGCCGCCTATGCCTGCCGGTTTTGCTTCGCCCAGCCATGGCGACTCCACTCTATCCATTCTTTCGCTCCCACTTACCCCTCCCCGTTGGCGCTGAGCCGTGCTCCCTCAAGGGCTGCAGAAGATAGCGCCAACCTTTCCCTTTCCCTCAAGAACCACTTATCATCGCGCGGCGACGATTTCATCTCCATTGACGTCATACGGAACCTGATGGCGACGGCAACGGCGACGACGACGGCAGAAATCTGCTTTGGAGTGTCCATATAATTGCTATCCCAATAAAACGTTGCGAGGTGAGAAGGTGGTAAAGTCTTCCGACGCTGCTCGACGAGTGTCGCGTTCTGATCTCGTCGAATAACCTCCGAGCTGCCGCCAGAGGCACCGGCAACAATCACCAACGCCGCGCACGTTCGCTGCGAACGCGGGCAAAACACCGACGGCGTCGACAGCAGTTCTGCGCGTTGCTGGTGCTGCTACATGTCCAAGTTTATACAGCTCATACAACTACTACCCTTACTCCATATCATCGTCATCATCATCATCATCATCAGCCTATTTTATGTCCACTGCAGGACGAAGGCCTCTCCCTGCGATCTCCAATTACCCCTTCCAGCGTATTCCAACTTGCGCCTGCAAATTTCCTAACTTCATCATCCCATCTGGTTTTCTGCCGACCTCGACTGCGCTTCCCTTCTCTTGGTATCCATTCTGTAACCCTAATGGTCCACCGGTTATCCATCCTACGCATTACATAAAGTAAATTAATGGCTTTGAAAAGAAAAAAGAATTGTAAATTTTGGTCAGGGCAGGAATCGAAACCGGGTCTCCGGGTAGAGAGACACAAGCACGCTTCCCAGATGCCATGGCGGCTCCTTTTTTTCTCTTTCATGTTATTTATTTGGGTCATGTATATGCGAGAAACGTACTACGAATATGACGGTGTTGGGTAGTGTTAGCACCTGTCTCGCGTATAGGACGCCACGGTGACTCCACGGTTCCAGTTGCCTGGTGCATGCATCATTAGACCCCTCATATGTATGAATTCCTTGCGGGCAAGCGAGCCCGTTGAGACGTTTAGGGCGTTTTGATCTGGCCAGAACGCAGGCGAGAGCTTTTGCAGACAAGGAATACGCGGGAAAAACATAGCTGGCTCTCCCGTAATCGAGAGTAGATGCAAACATGAAATGGCTACAGGCAAAGCAGATTGGCTGGAGATGATACTAGCCACAATCTTAAAATGTGCGCAGCTGGGTAGTTTCTTAACAAAACGTCGCTTTATGCATCGAAGCACACAATTTCTCCGCAAAGTTCCGCATTTCTCTGCAAAGTTCGGGAATTAATATCCCGAAACCGGTGTCATCCCGAGAATTCGTTCCTAGTGGATCCATCTTGCAAACTCCACGGGTACAATTTGTAGATTACAATATGGACCATCAGGTAATTAGTTAAAAACTTAATTAGTGAATTTTTATTATTTGGTGATTATGCATTTCAATTTTTTGCGCAAGTAATGTCCTCCGCTTCGAGTACACTGGCTCATGAACTAGAATTGGGCTATCTGCCACAGGTTAGCTTTAAGAATTTTTGAAAGTGTTGGCTGAAACACCCTGTATATATATATATATATATATATATATATATATATATATAGTATCCTGCCTGCTATTAAACATTTCCGAGTAGAGCTCGTCCTTGTCGGCCCTTCGAGTGTTTCTTGTTTTATGTTATGCTAATTATCCTCGTCAGCAATGGATGACCAGCCAGCCCAATAACCATTCCTTCTAGAAGATATAATTGGCGCTTGCATTAGAAAGCACACGCTGAGCTCCCAAATGTTGAGTACGTCCAAACACGAACAATGCTACTTATAGCTCCATGTATATATAGGTTGTCCCTGGTTATGCAAATCCTTCCTGTAAACTCTAGTGCGTGCGACATCAAATGAGTCTTATCCATACACCCTGCTCCGCAATAAACCAAATTGCATAAGAAGTTTGCATGTTATCCGCCACATAGTCGTTTAAGTGCTAAGCTGGTCGGCTTAAATCTAAGCATGAACGCACAGGTTTCATTGGAATCTGTTGCGTGAAGATTTTTTTTATTGCAAGCGATGCCTCAGAAGCACAGCCCTGAGAAGACCAGAATCTTCTGAAGTAGTCGAAAGTGCATTGAATTGCTACGCGTGACTGTGCTGACTAGGTTGTGATATCGAGCGGTGGACCAGCAAACTAATGGGCAGCGACCACTGGCATAAATCGCTCGCCAGTTCACGCCCACCAAAAGCTACGTATGTGCAAAGCGGTTCGCACAAATTGATCCAGATGGACGGCAAACTACTTTCTGCGATGCGCTGGCTAAACACCGATACACTTTTGTGTTAATTGCGTTCCGGAATGTCAGTCCTACATCTCTGTGGTTTAATATATTCAATCACTGGTTTTCGGTCAATTAAAGTGGCATCACTAATTTGCCGTTGACTCATTTGCCATGACTTCGCTGCTTACAATCAAATTGACAATTTGATAGGAGTCGAAAGAAAAAGAACAATAAAACACTTGTGGTACTTATATGTAGCTTAGTCTCTGGGTAAAAGATTCTCCAGCCTGACAAATGTTCATTCTATTTTGCACTGAATGCTTTTGTATATGACTCTGGAGCCTGTACAATTAAGAGGTACACTATTTGTTGCTACAGTGTGAAAATTGTGACCTTGCAGGGCAAACTTAAAACAATAAAAAATATATCTGCATATGACGGACATTTCCGAACAAGTCATTGTTCTTTACTATTCAGGCTTCTTGGTCTTCGTAATTATTGATGACCACTCTCCATAGAGCAGGGTCTGAGAGAAGGACAAATTATTACAACCGAAAAGTTTAGAGGAACAGAGTTAACTGGACGGTTGTTACTTGAAGCAAGGAATATGCTGGTGCTCCCTAGCGCACCCAGATAATATGGTCAATAATCCAGTCAATCTAAAAATGAAACAATTAGCATAGGCATAGGAGCACAAGAATATTGAGATATAAACAGGTCACGAGTGGCGATCAAGTAATGAAGTCAACGTTTCGACAATGCCAACTGTGGTCATTGTCGTGTCAAAGACGGGTACCCACGTCGATACGTGAGCTCCAAAGACGTACCTTGTTCACCACCATTGAAAGCAAGCCATCAACGTGATATTTACGTGTCTAATTTCTTATTTCGCAGTTCTGTAGATGTCTCACGAAAACGTAAACTGTCATGGATGGCCCGATGACGTTTCCAAAGTTGTCTGTAGATTTCTACAGACAATCTTTAAAATTTCTCTCAGCTTTCCCAGCTTTCTCCAAACTTTCTCTCCGCCTATGCCAGCAGATTTTATGCAAACAGCTTTTTTGAAGTCCATTTAATAGTGCATGCCGTGGACCAAACAAAATTGACTTTGCTTAGATTTCTGCGCGCAGACAGTATGCAGTTTACATACACCCAAAGGAGGAGTCGGTAAACACGAGGAGCAGTCTATAAACAATTGTAATCAATTTACAACCTGTATAATTAAGTTTTCGAAATCATGCAATTGCGCGATGCGTGACAAGAATGAAGTCTCCTTAAAGTACCGAAAGAGGTTTTCTCACTCAGCTCCAACGTAACCCGATATATGAAGAAAATTTAGGGCAATGGACGGTTTATGTAAGTTTAAAACATGGAATCATGGATCACTGTCGTTCACAATCTTGCTAAAGCCACCAGCGACAGAAAATATAAATTGGAGGGCATATGTAAGATTGTAGACATTACTCTAAAACTCGCTGCTCCATGCAGGTTTCCTTAATACGTGAATAAATAAGAATCAGCACTCTGACAATGTTTTCATCATTTGAGATTATGATAATAACAAAGGCTAAAGATCACACGTCTGTCGTAGAGAGACTTACGCGCATAAGCGCTTAAGCGGAATTGAGCAAGCCGAACAAAAGCATAGAAAGTAATCTCTTCGGTCTTTGAAGATCTACAAATGTCATGTTTAAATACTGAGAGAGCGAGCCTCTACAAGTCTACACACGATAAAATATGCAAGCGCATATAAGATGAAATGTCAGTCAAAGATGATCAGCGCGTCCCTCCTAATAAATTAGGCAAAGAGCCCGTCCACTCTAAAATTCTGGTTGCTTTCTCCGATAATTCCCCTTGTTTAAAGCTTTAAAGCTGTCTGAAATATTTTTACGAGATTACCAGCGTGCTAGCAAAGGATTCATTTTTTTTCAGAAGCTTTTGTTCTTGCTTCGCTGAATCCACAGCACCGGGCATATTAATGATGCATCGCCAAATGAAGGCCGGCATGCCTTTCCTTCTGTTGATTGCATAGAGGCGTAAGCTGCTTTTTTTTTTTTACCATTAGCGTTTCGTTCTTGATGCAACGGGATACTTCATGCATTACTGTAGGTTCATTTTTTTTTAATGCCTCAGGCACACTTAACTGCAAATGTGTCACAAATAGCACAGTATAGTGGCCATGTCGTTGCACTGCTTAGCTGGAGGTCGCTGGTATGACCGCAGCCACATCGGCCACATCTTAATAGGGGCACAAAGCAATAACGCTGGCCTATCTAGATTTAGGTGCGCACTAAAAAAAAACCAAAATGGTCAGAATTATACCGGTGTCCGCTCTCTAAGGCCTGCGGGAGAATTTTGCTTCATAATTATAAATTTAAGCAAATTTTTTTAAGGTGGCTGTCGGACTACCTTCGTCGCTGATGCCAAGTCATCCACGCGGGATCAAGCCACTCAATGAATGTAGTACTCTTCGGTTAAGTAAGTCACTAAAACATTGTTTGCGTAGCGAGGCCCGTTTAATGGAAAGTGTTTGAAAGGTGAGGCGGCAACAAACGATACCGTATGCGCCATCCTAGATACTCATCAAGCTGAACTCACAAAAAAATTACAATCAGTTCGAAACAGCTTCGTTAGATTCATCTTAGATTATTTCTATCGCTACCAATGGGACCCACATTTAATCCCGTGCTAACCTTTGCCGACTTTTCATCGTGTGGCAATGTAGCTCGCCATTGTATTTTGCATAAGTATTGTTCTGCAGCGCCTCAAACCCCTGCTATAGCACAAACCTATCATCCTTCGAGTAACTGGACAGTGCTAAACCAGTATAATCTCCATAGCGCATTCTTTTGCCTACTGTCATTATTCTTCGTGTGGACTTCAACTGATTGCAATGGTCTTCCCAGCCACACTGTGTGCAACTCTAACACTAGCCAATTCAAAGCAGTCATTGAAATCACCTTGTACAAATAACTTCGGTCACCCCTCATGTAAAACCCAAATATTTAGGGTGGTTGAAGTAATAAAAATAATGACGAAATAAGAAAAATGCTCGGTACATTCTGCGTACTGACACTCAGCTTCACCGGGATGGCATTTCATGCCTGAAAAAAGATCCGAGAAGCAATCGCAGACCGAATAAATACACTTATTTTTTTGTGCCATTTGCATACTCATACAGAATTTCTTATTGCTTACTGACTGCGTCATTCATCGATCAAACTCATTCGTTTGCGGCTCGTTGAAAAAAAAAACTGCAACGTACGTACTTGCGCACGCTTTGCGTAGTTCCATAATAAGTTCTTTGCGTGCATGAAAATATGGATGTTTGGCCTTAAGTTAACAACGAGCAAAAAAAGAACTACGAAAAAACAAGGACCTAAAAACGCAGCCGAAGAACACTGGCCTTTCACATCGGAGGGCGGCGGTGTTCTGCTGCGTCTATTATATTTTTTTTCACGCTCTTCAATTTAGGAACATCTATGACAGTTTTCTAAACTTTTGTCCGCACGAAAAGGCTTCGGTGGTCGTCGTTGTGGAGTGACTGTTGCGACAGTCACCCTTTGAGAAATGAAGTTCCTCCGGTTCATAAAGCGAGTAATGACTTTCATGTTCGCCGAAATATAATTGTCTTTCTATAGAATTGCTCAAACTGACGCATTCGAAACCTGGTGGCACTGCGCTTCTCCGTTTACACTCATTTATATGGAAATTTTTATATATGATTAAATAATTTTTTGATTGTCAGTATTCTACTTTTGTACCCTGGGGCATCAACTCACCAAACCGGCAGGTTCTGAGTCACGTGCCCGCGATGACATGTTTCATTATATGGAAACACTGAACAATTCATTTCGATGAACTTGGAAGCATTGGCTCCTGATCTGTCGCCGGCTCCTCTCGAAAGAATAAACTGTTATACGATTTACGACAAACTGTATTTGCGCAGACTTCTCACAAAAAGAAGGTATTTAGGTACAAGTTCCCGTGAGTCGACTCTTGAAAAGCGTCGTTCAAAGTGTGAAACATTGAAGAAGAAAGGAAGAATAAACCGGACTTCATCGTACTTGTATGCTCCTTTCACGTACAAAATATCTGGCTGTGATCTATTGTTCGTTAAACAATCAGGTTGTCTACGCATACTCTCTAAATACGTCACATAACAACATACAACATCAGCATAGTCTCGAAACCCCCACCACATGTATACAAAGGCTAACTAAAGCGATTACACTTAAGACACTTGCTGCTCTATGATTTTTATTGTTGTTTTGATTGCATTAGATCAAGTTGGTGACTTGTGTGATCGTTGTTATCATGAATGATCACAGCAATCGTCGCGACCATCAAGCATCAAGCGGTCGACGCTTTTCAAGAGTCGACCCTTGAAAAGCGTCGTTCAAAGTGTGAAACATTGAAGAAGAAAGGAAGAATAAACCGGACTTCATCGTACTTGTATGCTCCTTTCACGTACAAAATATCTGGCTGTGATCTATCGTTCGTTAAACAATCAGGTTGTCTACGCATACTCTCTAAATACGTCACATAACAACATACAACATCAGCATAGTCTCGAAACCCCCACCACATGTATACAAGGGCTAACTAAAGCGATTACACTTAAGACACTTGCTGCTCTATGATTTTTATTGTTGTTTTGATTGCATTAGATCAAGTTTGTGACTTGTGTGATCGTTGTTATCATGAATGATCACAGCAATCGTCGCGACCATCAAGCATCAAGCGGATGATGAAGCTGAGGGCCTTATGCGAAAGATTATCGCTCACTGTCATGAAAAAGGCGCTCGGTTTCGCATGAAGTCAACCGACAAGATAACCATAGACAGACAATTTATGTTAACGAAAAATCCTGAACGCGCACAAAGCAAGACACTCAGCGATGCCGGTTGAACACTCTTGACAAACTATACCCTTTTTTTTGTTTGTTGTTGTGATCTCTTTAGTTTTCTACAAAAAGGGCAGGAGATATCTCGCACGGCACCTACGCCCATTTCGCGAATTGATTTATGGTGTAGAAGTGTCGTAATGTGGGTGTGGACATCGTATATCACCGCGTAGGAGGATGACAGCGGTAGTTGTGGCAGTTCGTTATGATTTCAACGTTTAGATAAGGTTCTCAGTTTAAGGTGCCCAAAGAGCACACAACAAGGTAAGCTGAAAACAGCCCAGAGGATAAAGGACGTGCGTAGATGTGGATATCTTCGTCACTGGTGGTGTGGTCTCTGCTTATCTTTCTGTTTTTCGTTTGCTTCCACGCTTCCCATGCTTCGTATTTTTATGAAGCTTGAGGCTAAACGAGGCGTGAAAGATAAGTAGAAAAATAGAAAAATACTGCAATGCAGTACAGCAAAATTCGCACTCCATAAAGACGGGGAATAGAACGAAAGTTAAATAATAGGAAAACAGGCGAAAAAATTGAGAATTGTTGTTTTATCTATATATATATATATATATATATATATATATATATATATAGACCTATGTGT
The DNA here is from genome assembly GCF_013339745.2 of Dermacentor silvarum. Classification (NCBI taxonomy): domain Eukaryota; kingdom Metazoa; phylum Arthropoda; class Arachnida; order Ixodida; family Ixodidae; genus Dermacentor; species Dermacentor silvarum. The sequence continues at coordinate 41,614,032 of NC_051158.1, read as the reverse complement.
TGTTGTTGACCTATGTTGCTTTTGCACCGTATGTGCAAAAGCAACATAGGTCAACAAGGTCGAAAGAACAAAAACAGTTATATTATTTAGCAGCACGACAATGTGAAGGTGAATGTTTTTTTACTCCCTTTTGAAAAAAACGCCTAGCTTTTGCAAACTAAACAAAGAAGAAAATATCCTATTCTGACAGCTGGCAGGGAGATCTAGTGTGTCTTACTTGGCCGTCAGCCTAAAGTGTTCAATGACAGCCGAAAAAAAAACATTTTCGGGAAATAGTGTTTAAGACTCGGTTTTCTCGTGCCTTCCACTACATTTCAAAACTCTACGAGCGCCAGAACGTTTACTTTTTCTCTTGGTACTTTATTCCTTATTCTTTTCTTGCTTTTTTATTTCAATTGCTTAGCTATTCTATTTTTATTATTCTTCTTTATACGAAACCCTTCCCTACATCCAAAAATGTCCATGTGTTCATTGCGCGAACTGGTTGAAGAGAAACAACATGACGTTTGGGGGATTTAAAACGGGCCATTGGCGCTCAACTTACGTCTGTATCTGTCTCGCCCCATTTCACATGACAAATTGTGTCGCAAGAGATCTTGCTGAAAGGGCCGATTTTTTTTGAGAATAAAGGAGGGTAATATGGAAAAGGAGCTTTCAGCGCTTGCCACGGTAAAAGAGATAGGAACTTTCTTAAGCTGCGATTGAGAATTCTGTTTGTTTGTAATGGTACATTCGCTGAGAGCTTTGAGAAACTGCGTACGGGAGAGCGCGCTCAGTATTGCCGGAGCACTAACCTAGCATGCAGTTTCGCCACGTACGCACTCACCGCCACGTCGGACGTACCTACAACGCCTGGTACCTTCCTGGTTGCCTGTTTACGCCGCGCAGCAGTACAGGTGTCGCGTGCCTGCTATCACTGTCATTGCGCTGTGCTTCGAGCAAAACTGTATTAACAAAACGTGCACCATTACCGACTTGTACGTGTGAATGTGCAAAAAAGTTGCCACTGCTTTTAAGAATACATGTTTCCCTTTCGTGGTACGACCAATTTCTCTGAAAGAAGGATCAAGCATAGTGTTTTAATTGCGATTAGCACTCTTAGTGGAATTTCACGCAGTATGTAGTATATATCTAGCCTGTTTCACATGCACAATCGCTCAAGTTTTCTAACAGCTTGGGCCACTAGGTCTGCACTAGGAGGGGAGTAAAAAATGCAATGGAAAATACACCAGTGTCCTACTCAAGGAGAGCTTGTGTAGACGTTTCAGCCAATTACGTTCGCTCGTTGCCATTAAGTGTTCACGTTTCGCATGATGCTTTTCACATTTCGCATGCACAGGCAAACTCCTTTCAGTACTGCAGCATTTAGGAAACTGTGTTTCCGATGACTCGCGTAACGCAATGCAGATATATACAATTCATCTGGGTAGCGTGGCGTTGCAGTTCCCACTGTTCTTATCGGTACAACTGTGCATTTAGGCTGTAGTGTTCTACGATACGTATGTCGTGCGCCATTCCTATATATTGTGCGCAGGTGCGCAGATAGTTCCAATGTGCAATTTGGCTTTCCTGCAGCGCGTTTTTGGCACTCACGGACGAATCCGTGAGACATAGAAAGCTTCACTTTAAATATATAACACCCGAATCTGAGCAAAGTTGTCGACGTACAACCCAGCTAGATTTAGAAATTCCCCCGTTTCCGATATCCTCGCTTGAATACATTACTGCTTAAGTGCATTTACCTGGGCGTTTCGAGAAACTGTATGTAGCTTTAACAAGTGCATGCATAAATAACAGCATAGAGCCACGAGCGTTGGATAGAGCTTCGTGTGCGAAATGCAGTTTAGCTTAATAAAGAAATTTCTGCAACGTTTCTACTTCTTTTAAGGCTTGAAAGGGTGAAATGTCAGCAATTCTTTCATTAGTTTTTGTTTGCATATACTTTATCATCTCTGGAAGTAAACGACTAGTTGATAGTGATGTGGTTGTTCCATGTCTTTTCAGTCCCCGTATGCGTGTGCAGTCGTTCCGCCGGAAGAATGAATTTCCTAAACTCGTACAACTCGTTACTTCTAAGGTGATGATAGTGACGGCGTCAATGAGTAGGACTATACTTGACGTTCGCGCGGTTCACGCCACTTGTAAAGCGCGCTATATAGGAGGCGAATACCTACGTCTTTCGACCGAGCGGAAATACGCATATCAGTTTACGGAACACCCGAGCATCGAAGACGCGGGAGGAAGTAGCAGCGTGAATGTCGTCATCACGTGAGGCTTAGCTCAACTAGAGCATAGAGAGCGTAATATCAAACGAATGTGCCCTGCTTTTAATTGCCAGCAGCCCAAATAATTTACGCATAGCGCTTCTTTTTATAATAATTGCGATGCCATATCAACAATCCCCATCGTCTGTTTTCTGCCGACAATGCCATATCAGCTCACCGAAGCGCGGATAGTCAGTCCTCCTACTGCTCATGGAGCCAACGGTCTATACGCGCCGCTACATACGGTAGCTTAGAAAGCCCCCATGGGTGCTCTGCTATTTCTGCGTTTCTTTTTCTAGACATCTCATAAACAACGTGTCCAGCGAGAATGTCTATAAATAATGTCACGATACCTTATTCTTTATTTGCATTCTTTAGCCTTCCATCTACAAATACAATATATCATGCGCCTGGAGCTAAGATGTTTCATTTGCTCCTAAATGTTGTCGAAATAGACAGCAGGCCTGTCGTACGTATTGCAATCACAGCCAAGTTCCCAGCGAAGTGTATAGAGGCAAGAAGGGTAGTAGATGGCACCATGTGCAGAAGAGGGTAGGTGGCGCTCCAAGCAAGGGGACCTAGGGGGTCTACATGGAAGCCCTAAGGGGACCAGCGTTGTAGTGGGCACTTGCAAAATGGCGACCTCTGTTGCATCTACATGGAGTCACTGCATATGGCTCCCGCGGGGAGCCATATACAGTAAATCTACATTTACAAACTCCTGCAGGCTTCAAAAAGCACAGAGAGCTGGGCATGCGCCCTGGGTCTACCAGGACAGTCTCCCCCCGCAGGGGCGTCTGCGTGAGCAGGCGTTTGGTGAGTTGCGACACCACGTACCCGAGCACATGGGGGTTGGACCCTCCCGCGTGTAGCCGTGCGCGGCTTAGCCGTGTCTGGGGAAAAGGGGATCCTGGGGGTTGAGCCGATGCCGGGTGTTCGGACCTTTAAGGCCCCCCGGCTGAGGCAACACACCTCTTTGGCCTCTGCTTCACATAGACGGCACCCCCGGACTGACCCACCCGGGGGAAATCGGTGGTCGCCTTTTCCTGTCCCCCTCTCCGATCTTTTTCTTCTCTATTTTTCTGTCCTCCCTGTCCTGTCACCTCTTCTCTTCTGTTACTTCCACATTTTTCATAGGCGGCTTGGGTTAACCTTGTGTAGGTGCCCTCTCTTGGGTTTTTATATAAGGTTATAGCAGCAATGTACGGCTGGCGCCTGCAGCCTTACACGTGAAGTGCTGTAGCGTCCCCTTGTTGGACTCCGTGGTGGGTGGCTGCCATTGCTGCCGAACAACACAAAATTGTTATGGGAACGCCCGCTTTTCCTCGACTTCTTGATCGTCTCCCTCAGAAGAGGGGACGCACCGATGAGTTTCTCAATTTGTTCACCCGGCCTAAAGACATCTTCCCCCGATATCAAGTAGTACATAGTGAGAGAACGGAAAGACTAGCAAGAACCATATCCCCATTTGTAGTTGCGAAAACCTTGACGAACACGCTAGGCCCTGGCTATAAAGTCACCAAAATGCCAAGTGGGGACCTTCTGCTTGAGCTACGTGATAAGGAACAACACAACAGACTCGGCAAGCTTGTGACTTTTGGTGATGTCCCAGTTACTGTTTCACCGCATCGCTCCATGAACACAGTACGCGGGGTAGTATCCGAAGCAGACCTCATCGACCTATCTGAAACCGAGTTGTTGGAAGGTTGGAAGGAGCAACACGTCATAAATGTGCAGCGCATCGTTATGAGACGGGACAACAAAGAAATTCCCACGAAACACCTGATACTTACCTTTGAATTAAGCGTCTTGCCAGAAAGCATCGAAACAGGCTACACAAAAATAGCAGTAAGACCATATATCCCAAATCCTAGACGATGCTACCAATGCCAAAGATTCGGCCATGGCTCGCAGAGCTGCCGTGGTCGACTCACCTGTGCCAAGTGTGGAGTACAAGGCCATGCCTCAGACAATTGCGAGGCTACACCTCACTGCGTAAATTGCGATGGTGACCATCCAGCGTACTCCCGGTCTTGCCCAAGCTGGAAAAAAGAGAAAGAAATTCTAACACTGAAAGTCCGTGAAAACATATCGTTCAGGGAAGCACGCAAAAGGTGCTCACCATTCCACACGACCACTTACGCTGATGCGGCGCGTCAAGGGGCAGCGTCGCAGCGGCTACTGCCACCAGCCCAGCCCGCGCGCAGCGAGCTGTCGCTTGTGGCTCCTGCCCCCAGGGTGGAAGTAGCTAAGTCTACTCCACCTAACCAGCAAACAGGCCCGGTTACCCTAGGGTTGCCGGCACCACTACAGCCCTCGGTGGCAGCCTGCGCTACGCGAAGCGAACCCGCAGGGCCACCAGCAGCTCCCACGGTGGGTGCAGTCAAGGCTGCCTCACCCTCTCCGGCCATTGCTGGCTGTGGTAACACCCGGCGCAGCTCAGGCCCAAAGGCAGCCCCATCGACCTCCGGGCTGGTGGGCACAAATGTCTCGTCCTTCGCGGCGAGACTCTCTCGCGAAACTTCTCGCTCGCAAGAGCGCGTGTCCGGCGCCTCTCAAGAGGCAATGGACACTACACCCATCCCGACGGCGCACCAAGCGCCTAAGGAGCGGCGAGGCTCCCTCGACCGCTTCAGAAAGGACAAATCCCGCGTTACAGGGCCTGGAAAGGGCTCTGTAATCTAAGGCAATACTTCCGTTTTTAGTACACACAGCACCAATTTAATTTCATTATGGATACACAAATTATACAATGGAACGTCAGAGGCCTTCTTAGGAACCTCGATGATATCCAAGAACTTCTTTACCAACACAATCCAAAAGTGCTGTGTGTACAGGAAACGCACTTAAAATCAACACATACAAACTTTCTCCGACACTATGTTACGTTTCGTAAAGACCGTGACGATGCTATCGCATCATCAGGCGGTGTTGCCATTATAATTCACAAAAGCATAGCATGTCAACATTTGCAGCTACAAACGCCCCTCGAAGCAGTGGCAGTTCGACTTGTTCTTCTGAACAAACTCATCACCATTTGCTCGCTTTACATTCCCCCACATTACCACTTACACAAACATGAATTTCAGTCCCTTATAGACGAATTGCCAGAACCTTATCTTGTTCTTGGCGATTTCAATGCGCACAGCAGTCTGTGGGGCGACTCTCGTATCGATGCGCGAGGTCGTCTTGTTGAAGAATTTCTTTTCTCGTCTGGTGCGTGCCTCCTGAATAAGAAGGAACCTACATTTTACTGTATTGCAAACGGAACCTTTTCTTCTATTGACCTTAGCATAGCTTCCCCGTGTCTATTTCCTGAACTTGAATGGGAAGTTACCAAAAATCCTTACGGGAGCGATCACTTCCCGATATTACTGAGAACAACCACAGAAAATAAGTCTCCACCACAAGCCCCTCGATGGAAGGTTGATACAGCAGATTGGGAGAAATTTCGAACTCTTACTAGCAATATCTCCTGGGCTGACATGTCTTCGTTAGGAATTGATGCTGCTGTAGAGTATTTCACTGCCTTCATAATTGATGCCGCTTCTAAATGCATATCCGAAATAAGTGGTGTGGCATGCAAACGCCGTGTCCCATGGTGGAACGACGAATGTAGGAACGCTCGTAGGAAACAGAACAAAGCGTGGGGGTTGCTACGTGATTCACCGACTGCGGAGAATCTTATCAACTTTAAGAAGATAAAGTCACAAGGCAGGAGAACGCGCCGACAGGCCAGAAGAGAGAGTTGGCAGAAGTTTTTATCAGGTATACACTCGTATACAGATGAGGCCAAAGTATGGAACAGGGTTAACAAGGTGAGAGGACGACAAACATATTCACTCCCTTTGGTAAATACACAGGGCGACAGCTTGGAAGACCAAGCGAACCACCTGGGTGCACATTTTGAACATGTGTCGAGTTCATCGCACTATTCTCCGGAATTCACAAAATACAAAGCAGCAATAGAAAAACTAAAACTAGACCGAAAGAGCAGCGGGAACGAGCCATATAATTTACCTTTCTCTTTAGCAGAGCTTCATGCATCACTCGCCTGTTGCAACCAATCTGCCCCAGGCTCTGACCGCATATTATATGAAATGTTGAAGAACCTACCCTCTGAAACGAAGAAAACCCTTGTCTGTCTGTATAACTCTATATGGACCTCCGGCGAGATCCCCTCTGCCTGGAAAGAGGCCATAGTGATCCCTATCCTGAAGCAGGGGAAGGATCCATCCTCTGTATCGAGTTATCGGCCCATAGCGCTAACAAGCTGTCTCTGTAAAGTCTTCGAAAAAATGATAAACCGTCGCCTATTACATTTCCTAGAATCAAACAGACTGCTTGATCCATACCAGTGTGGTTTTCGCGAGCGTCGATCCACCACTGACCACTTGATACGTATTGAGGCGCAGATACGCGAAGCTTTTGTTCACAAACAGTTCTTCTTGTCTGTATTTTTAGACATAGAAAAGGCCTACGACACCACATGGCGGTTTGGCATACTGAGAGACCTCTCCCACTTTGGTATACGTGGTAATATGTTAAATGTGATTGAGAGTTATCTGCTGAATCGCACATTCCGTGTTCGAGTTGGCAATGTTTTATCACGACCTTTTGTGCAGGAAACTGGTGTACCCCAAGGAGGCGTGCTCAGTTGCACACTCTTTATCGTTAAAATGAACACGCTTCGTGCTTCTTTACCACCAGCTATCTTTTATTCCATCTACGTGGACGACGTACAGATAGGCTTCAAGTCCTGTAACCTCGCAGTGTGCGAGAGACAGGTACAGCAGGGGCTCAACAAAGTGTCTAAGTGGGCAGAGGAAAACGGGTTCAAAGTAAACCCCCACAAAAGTTCTTGTGTTCTTTTCACCAGGAAGAAAGGTCTTGTTGCAGATCCAACTATCGAAATGTATGGACAACAAATACCTGTGAACAAAGAACACAAATTTTTAGGCATCATACTTGACTCTAAGCTTACTTTCATTAACCACATAAAACATCTAAAGGCGAAATGCCTAAAAACAATGAACTTACTGAAAATTTTATCTCACACATCCTGGGGCACCGACAGGAAGTGTTTAATGAACCTTCACAAGAGTCTCATTCGGTCACGATTGGACTATGGTGCCGTAGTATATCACTCTGCCGCCCCGAGCGCGCTAAAAATGCTAGACCCCGTCCACCATCTAGGTATCCGCCTGGCCACTGGCGCATTCAGAACAAGCCCCGTCGAAAGTTTATACGTAGAATCCAATGAGTGGTCACTCCATTTCCAGAGAACATACATCAGCTTCACCTATTTTCTCAAAGTACACTCCGATCGTGAACATCCTTGTTCTGCAACCCTTAATGATTTGAAGTGTGCAACGCTTTTCTATAATCGACCCTCTATGAGGCGGCCTTTCTCATTGCGTATAAGAGAACTTAGCGAAGAGATGGATATCCCACTTCTAGAACATCGCCTAATGCCTCCAGCTAAGCTTTCACCGCCCTGGGAGTGGCAGGTGATAGAATGTGATCTATCCTTTGTAGAGGTCACAAAGCACGCTCCCGAGCTCGAAATTGCAATGCATTTCCGCGAACTTCAATCGAAGTACTCGTGCTCGGAATTCTATACCGACGCATCCAAGTCCCATGCTGGCGTATCTTACGCCGCTGTTGGCCCCTCCTTTTCTAAAACTGACGTATTGAACCCCCTAACAAGCATCTTCACCGCAGAAGCCTACGCAGTACTGTCTGCGGTGAAGCATATAGAGAAATTGAAACTACAAAAGGCAATAATATTCACAGACTCGTTGAGTCTTGTAAAAGCGCTAACATCTTTACAAAAGCATAAGAATCCTGTTGTTATCGAGCTTTACTCACTCTTGTGTAACATTTACCAATCTCGTAGACATGTAATAATATGCTGGGTGCCTGGCCATAGAGGCATCGAGGGCAATGTGCTAGCAGACCAGTTGGCCACATCAACTACATCGCAAGCTATTAATCCTGCCGCTGCTATTTCCTCCACAGATCTGAAGCCTTTTTTGCGAAGGAAACTGCGAGGCCACTGGCAGCGTCTGTGGGACGCTGAAACAACTAATAAGCTCCACTTGATTAAGCCACAGTTAGGTTTCTGGCCCTGTACAACTAAAACACGACGAACTGATGTCCTATTCTGTCGTCTCAGAATAGGACACACATATGGTACTCACAATTTTCTATTGAATGGAAATGATCCTCCAACATGTGGTAGATGTGGCGACAGGCTCACCGTCCTCCACGTCCTCTTGGAGTGTCGGGAAGCCGAAAGAGAAAGAAAGAAACATTTTCCTCTCGCATATCGCTATTGTGTCCCTCTGCATCCCGCTATGTTTCTCGGTAAAGAACCACTTTTTAGCACCAACGCAGTCCTTGCTTTCTTGAAAGATGTTGTGCTACATGTAACTAGCCCAATAAGTTCGTAGTGCATCCTCTCTCTAGAGGATGCTGCTGCGATAGTTTTTTAACTGCACATGCCTCCAGGCCCTTGTGTTTCAAGGGCTCTGTTTAGGCACTTGTGCTTCTGGCCAATACTTGTATCTTTAATTTTTTGTAACTCGTATCATTCTTTCGCAATGCATTCTTCATGTCCATAGTACACATAATCACTCATTGCCATAATCTTATTACTTATAGATTTTACGCACTTTACAGCGACTGATTTTAGGCCCCTTTACAGCCATGCCACATCTAATGTTCATATAATTCCCTATTCATCTACCACTAACAAGCCATTACCATCGTCTTGGCGCGAACTAATACTGTCATGGCGCTCTTTGGCCATACCTGGCCCTTGCGCCACTAAACTCCAACAATCATCATGACCTGTATGGAATTAGCATGGAACCTTCAGTGATATAGAACATATGCATTACACTCGAGTCTGTCCAGAATCGGTCAGTAACATTCATTTACTCTATTAATTTACCATCAATGTTATTAAACAAAAAGCATGCGGAGCTTCTATTGCTAGGTTTGCGTCGTGTAGTCACCTGACCTTGCACAAGTTATACAATTCTACGCTCCAATATTCCATCATCAAGAGCTCGGCGCTTGTTATCACGTATAAGCTAAGAAGCAGCCTCGTCTTCAGAACGTATAATCAGCGTGAAAAGCTTTCGCACGCCTCAAGCAGAAAAAAATAATTATATTTCTACGCCTGAGGCACGCATCGTGGTATTCGGATTTACAGCGTATACTGGTCTAGAGTAAACAATGTTTTACATACTTTAACTGGCTGCCGGCGCAGCTGCGTTGAAAATGAACTTATTCGCAGAACCACTGCCGCGTAAACTTTTGACGGCGACTGTGCCATTGAACACCTGTATTTTCTTTATTCTGCACACATTTTTTAAATGAATGGCCTGCAAGCCAACGTCATGGAACGCTTACACCTGGTTATTTTTCAGCACAGTCATCTCAGACATGATGTATTAAGCATAAGACCTGAACTACTATGTAGTACGTCCTTATTATCACCAATGAGGTGTAATAAATTCGTAAACAAATAAAGGAAAAGAACATTGCCTATGAAAGTTTACTCAAAACTCAGGACTACTTCAAAACTTCGCCTGTTCGTCTTGTGTACCGCCGTATGCTTTCTAGGAAACTGAAAGGGCGAAATTCAAGGGTGAAATTGGCATGCCCTGTGGCACCATGGCAGAAAAGTGACGGTGTGGCTTAGTGAGACCATATGAAAGGTTCAGCTGCCATTGTGCTACTATTTTATTTACAGGCAGTAGACAAAATCGTAAGAAAAAGTAAACTATGGGGTTTTACGTGCCGAAACCACGATCTTATTATGAGGCACGCCGTAGTGGAGGGCTCCGTAAATTTGGACCACCTGGGGTTCTTTAACGTGCACCTAAACCTAAGTACATGGGAGTTTTCGCATTTCGCCCCCATCGAAATTTGGCCGCCGTGCCCGGGATTCGATCCCGCGACCTCGTGCTCAGCAGCCCAACACCATAGCCACTGAACAACCACGGCGGTTAGACAAAATGATAAATTATCCTCAGTGGACGCTGGCGTGATCATGACAAAACGACTGTACCGATATGGGTCACAAACGATTCTAATCAGGGAATATTTCTGCAAGCCCTCACGGTCCTTTCTCATGTTTCTTCAATTGTTGAAACATGTTAAATTTAGGGTAGGAGAATATTCTCACAGAATTACTGAAGAATCGCAATCAGTAACTATATCATGGTGCTGCGACCTGATTCAGCAATAGAGTTAGTCAAGAACACAACCGCAGAATGCTATGGCAACTTCGGTAATTGTAGCCGAAGACAATGTATGCTTGCACAACTTTGTGTGCTTAACTCAAAAGTGTTTGGTCTGTGATTGGAATCGTTCTCTATTTTTTACAACGACAGGCTACAATAACACGTCCAGGAGTCTTTTCGCATAATTTACAATATTCCACTGCGTAAATCGAGGTAAAAGGATATGAAGACCTTTAGTATTTCTGGAATTTCGATAAAGTATATGGGAATGGTTCAAATGATAAGACACGTGCGCTGCATATTTAGGATATAATGTTATGTTTCGAGGTACCTGTTTGTACTAAGCAAACAAGCTTGTGCAATAATTCGGACAGCCTTCATTTTCACTGAAGATCACATACGCAATAATTCTGCTTTGATATAATGCAAATATACTCAGTCAAATAGGTTCAACTGTATTCCTTGGTAAAAATACTACGTCTGCGGCTGCAGCCAACTTTTCTACTTCTGTGTCTTTTAATTGCACACATTGGACGCTATTTATTTTTGTGGTACGTTTCAAGCCGCACAAAGAGTCGCACAAACACGCTTTTCCCATGTCATAGCTGAAGAGGCAAAAATATTTCTCAGTAATGTCTTCATAATATTCACCTTAAGAAAGAAGTGACCTTTCAATACACGTTACCTCGGTTTATTCTCTAAAATACATTATACCTAAAGCGCAAAAGAAGTTTGGAAGCACGTTCGCATGTTCTCGAAACCAGCCAGCTATATTTAGGAAGACGTTGGTACAGTAGAAAGAAACGAAACAAGAACCGTAACTAAATGACCTGCATTTCGGAATATGCCATCTGGCGGAAAATCGCCTTACTAAACAGCGACAAAGTGAAAAAGAAGCGCGGCGCAGCTGGATTCGACCCTGCGACTCAAGATCGTGGTATCAGTGAACTTGATCTGCGGTCGCTCAAAACGCTCGGGCTGGCGCTTCGAAGCGCTTTTGCTGTCAAAAACTAGGTTTATATATGTACCACAATAATTCAGAGACCTTGTTATGAAAACTGCCATTTTGGAACGACTTTTCTGCCATTTCAAGAGCTGCTGATGCAACTAGCTGAAAGTTGAGTCATTGAAGTTCATAAATCCCCAGGAATACGTCAATCGATGCAATAGGTTCATCGCAAATTGCTTTTTATGGCCAAGAAAGCCTACAAAATTTTGGCTTTTCCGTAGACTCCCATACTTGAAACTTCGCCCACAATTTGGAACGGGTTTTCTGCCGTAAGTAGGTACCACTTGCATGAGATGTCGGGCTAAGCGCCTAGAGCCGATTTCCAATGGAATATTTTGCAAGATGGCATCTACGATTAGTTATTTGGGAAAAACGACGCTCTCCCATAGAAAACGCGTATGTTTTCAGAGACGGCCACTAGAGGCGCTGTTCGGCGACGTCCCAAATTCTCGGTAATGTGTAACAATTTTACACGCCTTTAATTTCTATATCTGTTTCTTTTAGGCTCATTGTAACTACTGTATGCTATATAATCGGGCCGGATTCACAAAAACATTCTCACGTTAAAACTGTTCGCAGAATCAAGTGTCAGCCAATCGTGGTGCAGCCCTTACGATCGAAAAGCTTTGTGAATTCGGACCCTGTTTTGTGAGCGCCCTGGGCTTTGTTTCTCTGTTTTAGATCTTGTTTGGTTTGGGTGTCACTTCTTATAGTGTTACCTTGAAAAAAGTTTTAATGCGGGTATACATCCTCCCCGCTAATATCTCCTCGAGCGAATATGGGACTGTGTGATAATAAATGAAAGGCTGTTCCAGTGACTGAATCGTCCTGGTTCTCCTTTCAAGAAGGCTTAAGTGTGCGTGCGATGAGGCAAAGTTTAGTCACGGCGTTATGCAGGCTAATAACCAAAGTCGGCCAAGCAGCAATAAAACATATACGTGCTGCCGCAATATAACACAGGCTTCAAGCGTTGAGTTGTGGTAACAATGCTGAAAATGTGTTTCTATAATAAAGTTTTACTGCAGCGCCTGCATATTTGTTCTTGGTTCACTAAAGTGATGTTATTCTATTGATGGTTGTCGTATGCACGCCGTCATAGCTACAGTTGTCGCCTTGTGCCACCCTTGAATCACCTGTTAACAATAAGATTGTCGAACTTAGGGTTTCCTAGTGGTTTCACCTATTCCTTTGGGTGTGAGCTAT